>NW_027210333.1:0-82095 GCF_027789765.1 Dendropsophus ebraccatus | reverse complement strand
CCTATTTCCCTCTAACACCACCACAGGTATAAAAGATAACCGAGCAACCAAACCTTAAAATAACAACATGTCACACAATGTGCTGGAGCCTATGCTGCTCCTCATTAGGAAACCCATCATGGCTCCTGGAAATTGATATGCTTATAATGTATAGCACAACACGGTCTCTGAATATAGTTGTAACTCCGAGTCCCAGTGCCTTGCAGAGAATCCAGCGGAGATGTTTGTGTAGTCAACTCCATGTTTCCGATGTTAGACCTGTTTGAGTGACAGCTTGTGAAATGATACGGTATTGAGAGGATGTGTAATCCAAAAGCACCTTCACGGCTGCACTCTCTTGCCGTAATGAAATGAAACACACTTGACTTCCAATGTGAAATGCATGTGGCTGTCTCCTGATTAATCTCAGGGTGAACGTCCCTGCATGAGGGGAGCCGCAAATTCTTATGTGACCTGCTTGGCTTAACTATCACACTTCAGTTTGTTAAACAATCCAGCTGCAGTGATGAGATAAAAATAACGGTAACCCCATTTAACATGGCCATTTTACCCTCTACCAGGCTGATTTCCATAGAAGTTTTCTATAAAACAAGTCTACATGACCTTGTTTCTGTACTGCAGCCTGCGGTAACCTATTGGTTTGGTAAATCCTCAAGCTGGAGATTTGCTTTTGAGATGTAGACACCGGGACGCGATGCTCAAAGATTAGAGATGAGCACAATTTTCGAAAAATAAAATAAAATTAGAATTTTTCCAATTCTGACTTTTTTTTGATTCCTTCCAAATATTTTAATTGGCCGGTAAATCTGAGCTATTTTGAGTAACTGTTCCCAAATCGTCAGAAGGATCACTAATTTCTGGTATACTGCCTATGAGCCCTATATATGGCAGTACACAATGGAGGACATTTATTAGAGCCCCTCTGTGCGCACAAAGTGAAACCTCTGCTTTGAGCTGACGTAGGTTGCAATTACGATTTTCCAGCTAAAAAATGTTAAATGCGTCGCATGCAGAGGCCACGCCCTCTGTACTACCCTCTCCCTGCCCCTCTGGTGCAATCGGGACCCGGTGCAAATATAATATTTGCAAAACCAGCGTTTTTGAATATATTTACACGCATTGGGACTGTCTGTGCCATAAAAAGGCATTTTAGCCTTATAATTAATGTCCCCCAATGTCTCTACAAGTCCATATCATGGCCCCATAGGCACTCTGGGGGATTTATTGAGCTTAAGCACCTGACATATACCAGGGAGAAGTCACAGTTTCTTGAATACTCCCTAGCATATGCCAGCCGTATCCCTCAATTGCCCAAGGTGGGGATTTACTAAGAGGTGTGCGCCTCTTAGTAAATCCAGCTGTGAAAAAAAGAGGGCGTGGATTTATGTATGACTGGCGTATGGACACACAAGTCTTAATAAATGTCCCCCTCTGAGTAAATGAAGAACCATATTCTCCTGTTTAGTACCCCATCATCATCAATTTCATTATTATTTTTTTTCTCTTAAATGCTCATGAAATATGTAAAAATTGGTAAACAATTCCTCATTGCGCTCAACAGCTGAAAGCGGGAAAGTTGGAGGTGAGTATGCTCAAAGGGGTGATAGGGAAGTACTGTGCATAGGGCTTTAACTTAGTGGGATCCCACCCCCAGTGAGTTACGGGACCCTGGGGTCACCACTCACAGGGCACTTCTGGCACTCCGGCTGTCAACCCCCTGGCACAGATCCAGAGGGTTATGGCAATTTTTGGGTAGCCAGTGGTCCGTCTGGTCAAACCCTCAACCCTTGTTCCCTCCGTGTGGTTCTCTGCTCACTTAAGAACAGATACTACACTTAATCTTAGCCAAAAGGCAGAGAAGCAATGTACACATTGTACCAATGGACATCCTGTAAATGTAAATGTGTTGCCTAAATGCAGCCAAAGACCTGTATAGAGTAGACTCTATAATCACAATAATCGGTGAGCTCAAGGAGATCAGCAAAAAAAATTCCAATGGAGTACTTAATTGAGTCTCCTTTGATACATTGCCTCCTAAAAAAATTTGAATATGCAAAATCGGGGTCCGTGGAGCCTCAGTTACGAGGCTCAAAAGAAGAGAATTACAAGCCGAGTAGATATAGAGCAGATGCAACTTGCGTCTAGATTTAATAATTTCTACATTTTCATCTCGGTGCAGAAATATAGGAAATTCCTGATGATGCTGCTTTATACAATGTATTATTATTATGGTCTTTCCAGGGTATACAATAGCTACAGATAATATAACTGAGAATGGCAGGATTGAGGGAGGATCATAGACATAGATATTATAGGTACTTAGTCGCTCAGTTGTATTCAATGGTATGTACAATTCATTACTTTTAATGCTCTAAAATGCAACAACTCGATATACCTGATAATTAACCGCCGTCCGCTCGCACAAGGCTCATCTCTAGCCTTGAAAACTTCAGGTACATTAGTCTTTATGCAGGTAATTATGTTAATGTTGGATTATTTGTAATACCATAAAATGAGCAAATTGAGGGCTTTTATTATGTATTTATTTAGTTGTATAACTATAAAACAGAGACGTGAATAATTGTAATGTGCGCTGTTTCTGGAAACATTTAGATTACAAAATGTAAATAAAGGCAGATAGTTAGGCGATAGATAATAGAGATGAGTGAACACCATGAACCGAGATTCATTACGAACTTTGGAAAAAGTTTGGTTTGGTCAAATAACAAAACTTTTTGCAAAGTTCATAATCAGTTCATAAAGATGGCGACTGCACCATTAATACACATTAACCCTTAGATGACCCAGGGCGTATAGTTATGCCATGGAAGTCTGTCCCCCAGACGACCTAGGGCGTAACTATACGTCCTGGGTGTTTCTCCCGGCTATGAAGCGCGCTCCGGAGCGGAGCGTGCTTTACAGCAGGTGGGGGCCGGCTGCAATCAGCAGCCGGGGCCGTCACCGGTAATGACACGCTGCAAGCGATCACGCTGCCGCGTGTCATTAACTCCTTAAACACCGCGATCGCTGCGTTTAAGTGTAAGTGACAGGGGGAGGTCCCCTGTCACTTACCGATCGGGTCCCGATTGTTAAAACGGACCGCCGGAGGTCTCTCACCTGCCTCCGTGCAGTCCGATCGGCAATCTGCTGCACTGAGCCTGCACAGACAGGCTCAATGAGCATATCGCCGATAACACTGATCAATGCTATGCCTATGGCATAGCAATGATCAGTGTAAAAATCCAAGTAATGAATGTACAAGTCCCCCAAAGGGACTTCAAATGTGTAAAAAAAAAAAAGTTAACTAACACACTACCCCAAAATCCCTCCCCCAATAAAAGTTGAAATCACCCCCCTATTCCATTATATAAATAAAATATATACAAATAAATAAATAAACATATAATATACTGTAGCGTGCGTAATTGTCCGATCTATTAAAATATAACAAGCGTCATTGCGAACGGTGAACGGCGTACACGAAAAGAGGGAAAAAAGTGAACAGATTACTGATTTTATGTTACATTATATATATAAAAAAAAATTATAAAAAGTGATCAAAACGTCTGATCTTCACAAATATGGTATTAATAAAAACTAGAGATCATGTCGGAAAAAATTACACCCCATACAGCCCCGTAGGTGAAAAAATAAAACTGTAATAAGCGTCACAATAGGCCCTATTTATTAATAATTAATTGCCAAAAAAAGGATTTCATTAAAAAAATATATTAACATTAGAGAATCTGTGTAACCTGCATGTGGTTGTGTTCGGACTGATCTATAGAGTAATAGTATCATGTCGCTTTTACCATATAGTGCATTACGTAGACACAGGAACCCCCCAAACGTTACCATATTGCATTCTTTTTTACGATTTCACCTAGTTATATCTTCATAAATAATATATTTGGGACTCATACATACATGTTATGGTAAAATGAAAGACGCCATTACAAAGTACAACTATTCCTGTAATAAACAAGCCATTACATGGCCTTGTAGATAGAAAACTGAGAGTGCTAGAGCTCTTAGAAGGGGAGGAGGGAAAAACGAAAACACTAAGATCAGAAATTTGTGCGGTCCACTGGGTCATTTTGTGCCTGGTCCTCAAAGGGTTAAAAAAAACAACAAACACAAAAAGCTATGCCTAAAAGTGCTTACCTGTCTATGCTCCCCTGGTGTTCTTCTGAAAGTCCCTGATGTGTCATACTGATCCCAGCCATCTCCAGCACGCTCAGCCAATCGCTGACTGCAGAGGGCAAGTGACTGACTGAGCGGGTTGTCCACTCTCATCTAAAGTCAGAAAGTGGAGACGGCTGCAACCCGCTGGTTACATCGGGAAGGCAGGTAAGTATTGTTGAGCAAACTTGCTGTATTGCACTAAAAAAGCTAAAGGCCTGGAGTTGTTTAGCTATTTTAGGGCAGTTCATCTAAAGTTTGGTTCAGACGAACCTGAACTTTTTAAATCAAAGTTGGACGGAAATGCCAAACAGATATATAGATGATTGATTGATTGATAGATAGATAGATAGATAGATAGACAGATGTAATGTAGGGGACAGGAAGGCCCTTTCATTCACCTGGCTGTTTATGACTAACAGGGATTAAACTTTTTATTGGTGAAATCCCAGTTGTCTATTTTTAGAATAGGTCAACAATTTAAAGGCACTTTCCAGGATTAAAAAAACAAAACATCACTCCTTCCCCCGACAACCCCCCCCCCCTCAGGTTGTGTGAGGTATTGCAGCTTAGTTCCATTGAAATGAATAGAGCTGAGTTATAATACCCCACCCAACCTGAGGACAGGGATGGTACAGCCATGTTACCTTTAATCCTGGAAAGCCTCTTTAAAGTCCTGGGAGAACCCCTTGAGGCCTTCATTGTCTTCATTCAGGAATATATTAAGGAAATATTAAATTGTTATGACTGCTATCTTTCATGGTTAATAGACAACATCAAGACCCTTAGATGTTGATTTTAGAATGTTATTGTCTCTTCTTAGACGTATGATGGGACACTAGCAATGTACTTACATCAATGAATCTATCTCCTGTACTTACAACTAATACTGAACCCTTCAAAGATTCAGTTGGCCTCAGCGTGAATCAAATAGTAAAATCGCTGCTTCTCTTTCCCGGAGTGGATCTATAGCTCCATCCATTAAACTGTGTTATATAGCAGCATGAGACCAGCCTGACACACTTCACACATGACTTAAGGAGTTGACAAATTTCTCCTTACTAAACCAACTTTAAGTAGGAGAAGAAAAAAAAGAAGCCAAATCTTTAAAGACGGAAACCAGAGGTCTCCTGGAGAAGTGACGTCCCCGCTAGAGCATAAGTGTCCCATTCCATTTTACTTAGAAAATTCTTAAGAAAAAAAAAATTCTCCTTGAAGATTGTATTAGAGAAAGAACCAGAGGAACGTTCCCGCTGACAAAAGTCTAAAATCTCGTTTCTTTGAGAAATGATATAGATTCTTAGTGACTCAACAAGTCAAAGGAGCACATACCCTACTGACAAGGTTAGCGCTCATTTTATTTCATTTCAACCTATACTTCACTCCAGAGTGGATTGTATTCGGTAAGAAGCGTTTATCTTGGGGTTTAATCTACAGGCTTCCCATAGGAGGTTTTCTGTAGGTGAAAGAAAGTCATTGTTTCCCGGTCGTAATAGAATCTGGAATAAAAGTAAACAGCGTAGACGTGTCAGGCACAGTATGAGCGATTTAGAAGAAAGAAGCGTGAACCGGTTGTGCATAGGTTATTGCAAGTTCAAAGGTGATTCTAAATGAAATGAAGGCTGTATTTCTTTCTAGAGAAGGAGAATAAAGCCGACCATACAGCGCGAGAGGCGAGCACAATGCGAATAGTATAATACTGATGCAGTCAAGGCAGGAGACGGCTGAAATGCCAATGTGTCTTTACTAGACCTTCTACAGATTTTAGCAAGCAAACAAATATATCATGATACAAATTGATACATTTTCACAATCTGTAAGCAGAACTCTATGAGCTGCAGTTCCAACTACAACCACAGGGTGATTCCACAAAAGAACATGTTACATAAACATTAGTATTGATCGAGCATGTACGGTAGAGCATCGGGAGGTTCGGGTAAAGGTGGACAATTAACCATACATTTTCAATCAGGAAAAAGTTCAGTTGTCCACCGCTCATTTAAAATTCCAAAATTTTATTGAAGTCTTCTTAAAACATAAGCACAATATAAAAGCATGCCGTCACGTTTCGGGGTGCAGTCGCTATGATTAAGGGACTGCGTCCCGAAACGCGTCGGTTGTATTGTGATTATGTTTTAAGAAGACTTCAATAAAATTTGGGAATTTTATATGAGCGGTGGACAACTGAACTTTTTCCTGATTGCATCCTTCACCTGAGGGCTCCAGGTGCATCGTCTTATTCGCTCTATCCCTGGGATCCAGCACAATCACACTCAAGGCTGCATGGTGAGCTGACGCATGTTTGTCTTCTTGATACATTTTCAATAACCTTTAAATAACAATAAAAAATTTTCATTAAAAAAAAAAAACCTCCCCTAATAAACATTTAAATCCCCGCCCTTTTCCCATTTTATAAATAGATATAAATAAATAAACGTATTTGGTATCGCCGTGTCCATAATCCTAAAAACTATTACATTATCACAATCCTGATCTTGCACAGTAAATGGCATAAGTGCAAAATCCCGTCAAAAGTGATTTTTTTGTCACATCAAATTCAGAAAAATTTTAATAAAAAGTGATCAAAAATAATTTTTTCCCGGTTTTGCAGCATATTTTATGGAAAAATTAAGTTAGTCTTTGCCATGTACAATTAGTGGCGCAAATAATAAGGACTCATGTGGGTCTCTAGGTGAAAAAAGCGAGTGCTATGGCCTGTTTTAACACGAGGAGGAAAAAAAAGTGGCAGAAGCAAAAATTAGCCGGTCCTGAAAGGGTTAATGTTTTTATTAATGTCTTTTAGTAAGATACGTCATTAAGAAAAATCTATGTGGTCATGTCACAGATATAGGGTGGTAAAAAAATGTCAATTTATATTATGTTTAGGAGAAAAAAAGCTCTCTACCTTAAAAACCACACAGGACGCACAGGCAGATGACCCCCTATATACCTAGACCTGGCTCCTATATTTCTCATAGACTTCTCCATCCTGATCACCCCACAAGGAACTGACCTGCACTCCATGGATATACTGTAACCTACTTAGCCCAAAACTTGACTGTAGGAACGATGAATCTGATTTGCAGCCAGGCTTTATTTTTATATTCTTCCTATATTTCCAGCTCCTGTTACTACCTGTGATGAGAACACTTTTATGTGCAACAACAAAATGTGCATCCCTAAGCAGTTCCTATGTGACCATGATGATGACTGCGGAGACGGCTCCGATGAATCATTGGAATGCGGTGGGTAATTTTTGGAGCAATCGCGATAAAATTTGTATAGACGATAAAAGAAGTTTGCTTCTCAGCTCATGGTGAAGGTCAGAAAGGGAAATGAAAATGTATATTTTGTATATTTTGAGGTGGGACATGGACAAGTTTATAAGTTTACGTAGTTTATAGAAAGAATAACACAGAACGGGGACCATACTCCTTCAATGATTTTTGTCTGTAGTGTCAAAGCTAAAGGTTCATGGGCCCAGATGGAGAAGCTTGGCTTAAGCCCTCCCATCTATTTTTATATACAGTAGATGCCAGTCTATCTATCTATCTATCTATCTATCTATCTATCTATCTATCTATCTATCTATCTATCTATCTAATCCAGAGGAAAGCCGCACATCCGGAGGTAAAGGCGTGGGTGCCAGCGAAGAAAGTCCCTTGGCTAGGGATCCCAAATACAGTCCACAGAAATCCGCAGCACTCCAACATGTGGTAAGAAAAGTTTTATTCCATCAGCATAGGTACAAAAATGGCGACGTTTCAACCCTCTCACAGGGTTACTCCTGAGAATGACCCTGTGAGAGGGTCGAAACGTCGCCATTTTTGTACCTATGCTGATGGAATAAAACTTTTCTTACCACATGTTGGAGTGCTGCGGATTTCTGTGGACTATCTATCTATCTATCTATTTATCTATTTATCTTCTATCTATCTCCTTTTGTTCATGAGAAGAAAAGCTGCCGACACAGTTGTCTGGCAGTGCCAACTTGTCATGACAGCGCTTCCGATATTCCGAGTTACAACCCGTTATTTACTCCAGAGTTGCATTAATCATGCTGCAAGCTTCAGAGCTGAACTCTTTTACCGTCTACCTCTTGCTTCTTTGCATAAGCCGATCAGTAATCTAATGTCACTATATTTTCTCACACACTATGGAATTGCCGGCAAAATTCCATGCGGAATCCCCCGTGCAGACTCAGCGCCGAATCCAGCCTGCAATATGTGTGAATAGGAGGGCTTGCACGCCTCCGCTTTCCGCACCTTTCCACTCAAAATATTGACATGTCCATAGTGTGAACGGGCCCAAAGACATCTTGAAACATCGGTGTCCCAATGCAAGACCTGGAACAGAGTTCCCATCTACCGTGATCCTACTGGTGTCTTCTTATGCTGTAGAATACTATTTTGCTCTTCCCACCTTCCATATGGCCTGGAGGTGACTGCTACTTCTATATCCCCCTTTAAATATGCTTTGATTCTTATTGTAGCGCAGCCAAACTTTTGGGGCTGTAAATGACAACAAGTTTGCAGCTCTTTATCTGGAACATAATTTTGGTCGACCAGGATGATCGCTAGCTTGTCACCAAGAAGAAGAAGATGCCGATGTCCGAAATGGCTATGATCAAAAACTGGCATTCTCAAGTACCCCTTAGAGGTGTTCTCTGCACCCTTTAGTTGATAACCTAGGTCTTACGGAAATGTTGGTACACTGTATTACTTATTTAAGCATTTCATGGTGCAAATGGAGGAAAGGGTACGCAACATGGTACCGATCCAGGCCAGTGATGACTATAATACAGACTGTCCCTCTAAATCAGTACAAGATACATAGCCATAACCTTATTATATGCAAAAAAAAAAGTTCTTAAAAGAAAAAGTGTTGCACTTATATACTTACCAAACCCAGCAGGAATACCTGACCGTGAAAGCAAATATGTTAGAAGGAGCAAGAACTGAACCGGTGATGTGACAATGACATTTGCTCCATCAGTGGAAACACACGATAAGGAGAAATTGAATACATATACATTGACATCTGTAAGGCTTCCTGTCCAAAGCAAACGTGGGAAATGGCTGCCGCTCTTATACCTGCAATTATCTCCGCTTTACAATAAAGACAGGTTGTTCATGCATATATGGGAGATTGACAGCTCGTAATATCTCCCGGTCACCGCGAATGATCAGAGTCATCAGCCAGTGTGATTGGGATGGAGGATTATTGTGCCTTTTATATACTCCTGTGATTGCTTCTCTAATGGCTCTCGTCATCTTGTATGGAATATTTAGATTTCAGTTTGAGTTAAATGTCGTTTCGACTCTTCCCTTTGTTCATAATCATCGGTGGATCCTCTTCTGCCCATGTGTATCTCTTTAGGAGGTTTTTGCAGTATGTGTTCATACATTATAGTAAGTGTCTATGTTGTTACTATCACTTTGCTCCTGTTTTAGGTTATCGACAATGTGCCCCCGATGAGTTTATGTGTGCTGATGGACGCTGCTTGCTGAATTTTCAGTGGCAATGTGATGGGGACTATGACTGTCCTGATGGATCAGATGAAGCGCCCCTGAACAGAAAGTGCCTGAATGCAGGTAGGAGGCTAAGGGGATTTCTAGGATTATACAGTAACAAAATCATGATGAAAAAGGTTTTCCTAAGAAGGAAGGAAGAAAGGAAAGGAGTAAAGAAGGAGGGAAGGAAGTAGATGGGAGTAGAGGAGGAAAGAAAGAAGGAAGACGAAAGGGAGGAGGAGAAGGGAAGCAGGGTAGGAACGAAGGGGCATTGTATTGCCTTCTCCTTCACTCATTCTTCTATAGTATAAAGAAATCATGTGTAAAAAATCATTTATTTTATGATCCTAAGTATCACTACTTGTACATGTAGTGTAGCTTTCATGCAGAGATCAGCAGAAAAGGAGCAATAGGACCAAACGATTGCTCCAAAAATGGTAAGTGCAGGTGAACACATGAACGGGGTAATCACCTTCAAAATGAATGAAAACCGCCTCCTTTTGACTGCACCAAAACTGCTTGAGAAAGGCTCTTCCTGACTAAAGGGCCAAAATGCATTGTCACAATAAATATTTCCCAAGTGGTACGCAGTCAAGAAGAGGTCGTTTCCATGCATTTTTAAGGTTCTTACCCCTTTCATAGGTCTACCTTCACTCACATTTAAGAGCAATTGATTGGTCCTATCGGTCCCATTATTATCTTCTGCAATCTTGCTTCCCACCCTAGTCGTTTCTGCTGGTGGTCCTCAGGAGTGGTGGTGATACTGTGAGGCTTGTGAGTTGTGCCTATTTTCTTTGCACATCCTGTGGAGGTGAGTGTGAATAGTGCACGTTCTATCTATCTACAATTGAGCCTGACTGATAATTCCAATATTAGTAAGAAGGAAGAAACAAACAAACAGGCAGAGCACCTCATTGAATAGTACATCAGGATAACAACTGTACATGAATATCAGCTGTAAGAGTCAAGGCTCACTTTGCTGGGTTGTGCTTAGCCACAACCACTATATAGAATATGGATATAGTCAACAGCCGCAGCTCTACAGTGCTATACCCACCAGCCGGGGGTATTTAGTCGAAGTCCAGATCACCAAAAATAATTCTGTCAGCGCAGGCTCTATAATCCAAGGAGTTTAATTAAACCTTTGGACTTTTACATAAACTCCTTGGATTATAGAGCCTGCGCTGACAGCTAGCATTCTTTTTGGTGATCTGGATTTCTTTCCAATATTAACCTAGACATCAGCGTTAAATCTGACAGATGCAAACAGGTCTTATAAAACAAGGCTTGTCCATTTAACTGTTCATTGAATATAACAAAAAAGTAGAGAACAGTGGTATAGCCTATCTGTTTTACAAGATGTTAAAGGAGAAGTCCGTCGTTTATAAAATCTTGCAGCGAACAGGGGGAGAGGTGAGTTGATTACAAGTAGGAACTTACCTCTCCCAATGCCCGTGCTGAGCGGCAGGACTAGCCGTAGGACCTCTGCCGGAAGGCATTTGCCTCTGAGCTGTGATGACTTCATGACTCAGGGGAAAAGGCCTGTCCCGGCTGGTGGACTGGCCACTCAGCCAATTAGTAACTCGAGCCACGAGTCCATCAGCCGGGTTGTGATGTGTCAGCGCCGGAGATCCTGGAGCCTGGCGAGGTCCCACGGCCGCTCACCTCAGACATAAGGAGAGGTAAGTTAGTACTTGTAGTAAATTTCCCCCCTGCTGGCTGCAACATTTTATAAATCGACGGACTTCTCCTTTAATGGTTAAATTAGTCAACTGTCCTCGTAGATCTTTATTTATGTTAGGTCCAAAGCATCAAGTGACACCCCAAACCCTTTAGCAGCCCTCTAGATGAGCGTCTATCCATGTGAGGTTTAGATACATATTCCCCCTGATGCTCATACACAACCAACATTATATTCTCTGATTCCATAACGGAGTGATTCGGTTTTGTAAGACTTGATCATTAAGACATAACAAGTTCACAAGGAAGCTTTTCAGGCCGTTAAAAATATATTGTTTCCTCCACCTTAGAATGTTTCTAGAGAATGACAATTACCCAGCAGCAATTTGGTTTTGCAGTTCTTTAGTGAGCTCCATTTACAGCCGCTAGCAAGACTCGCGGAAGTAAAGAAAAGATCATTTTTTAATAAGTTAATAATCAGACTCTACAATTATGTTTCATGCGGAGGCCCGAATGCTAATGTTGGTATTTTCTTTATACATTTTACTCTTCTTTATTTCCAGAACAGTCGTGCAACAGCTCATCTTTTATATGTAAAAATGGAAAATGTGTACCTGAGGGAGTTCTTTGTGACACCACGGATGACTGTGGAGATGGATCTGATGAGAGAGGCTGCCATCTAAATGAATGTTTAAGTAAAAGAGTCAGTGGTTGCTCCCAAGACTGTCAAGATCTCCCGGTTGGATACAAGGTTAGTAGTCAATATTTATAAGATTATGTTTGAAGAACATGTAGGGATGAATTATTCATGGGATTAATTTGCTGTCGGTGAAGCCGTCCTTTTTTTATCTTATGGGCGTGTAGGCAGCGGTACAATTTGTGAAAAATATCGGTTATCTTACATATAAAGCTTTAAGAACATATTAGGTTCTTGAGATAAATTTACTAAATGGCCAATATTTCTAGCTTGAAGTAGATGTTTGGTAAGGGCATGGCATAATTGGTCTAGGCTTAGAGAAAAACAGTGCCCTGCCGGTTGTCATACTGTTTGTAGTATTGAAGCTCGACCATATTCACTTCAGCAGAACCTCATTGCTATACAAGACACTAACCAACTAGAGGTGAAAAATTTTTCAAATATTTCTGTTGGATTTGATTTGGATTCAAATTTGACCTGATTGACCCGAAAAGTCATTAATGACATTCTGTAAGAAGAACCAGAGAACACAGCGCTACATGTGCTGTTATACTGAGGGATTCTAGCCTCAAGCGGATACTAGCGGATTTGCTGGAAGGTGCAGCCCACGTCTTGCAAAGTCCCGCTAGCTTCTCACTTCATACAGATTTAATATGGAGTTCAGTGTATAAATTTGTATCCTTGAAACTTTATCTTTAGCTCATTTTAAATAATTTATCACCCTCAAAACATATCAAATAATGAATATAAATTAAACATTAATAAAAGTTATCAAACAAGCCCTGATATTGTCTTTAACTAATGTGTTACCTAAATTTTCTTTAATTGATTAAAGTCAAATACAAAAACTTGTTCTTTTATTCTAATCAGTTTCTATTTTCTGACCGTAATTTTTTTTTTATTATTTCACATTTTGAACATTGTTATGGGATGGCCATTTTGCTTGAGCTGTTCTTAACAGCATTTAGTGACCTGCTTTACAGCAGGCCTCATGGACATAGATGACAATAGACCCTGTCCCATTGAGATGAATGTGAAACAAGTGAGCTCTGTGACCTTTAAAGAGGTAATTTCACAGGAAGCTGCTATGGTCTCCTCTATTTAATGGTGTCACATGATGCTACAATGCTGTACAGATCACTTTACAGCAGCCTCCTCTTATCACCACAGACACAGCAGTAAGTCTTAGCTTAGCTTTAGAACCAGTGGTAAGAATGAAAACTGCAAGATTTCAGGTTTATATTATAATATAGATATAAAAATGAAAAAGTTAGAAAAAGCAGTAACCAAAAAATTATTTAAAAATATGTTTAACATAAAGACATTTCAAAACAATAAGTCATTTTCTGATGACACAATTCCTTTAAAGGGGTATACTCATCTAGAAACAGATATATAGTACAAAAGTACTTTTGTATTTTTGCCCATTTTCTCTTATACCATCACCTACAGTAGGTCCCCAACCAATGTTCTCCAATTTGTGAGTGGTGGCCAAGCTGATAATATCCTTGGGTGGTCAGGACTTCGGAAACTGGTAATTATGCTTTTTCAGCTTCTATGTCTCCCTCAGAGATCACACACATCTCCAGGGCGTGTGCAATCTCGGTGGGAGACATAAAGGTGCAACCTAACCCCCCGTCACCCCCACCAGGCCAGGAAGTGAGAGTGGGATCTCAATCGGGTGGGTGAGATTACCCCTTTAAGTGAAAGTGAGTCTTTATATATTCTCATGAAAAATTACATATATATATTTATATATATATATATATATATATATATATATATATATCCTCAAGATATAATAAAATTTAAGCCTACATGTCCTAAAAGACTCTGGGTCATTAATGATATTACTTATAGTAAGTGGAAGAGGTCTTCTTAGGGTTAGGTGTCCAACCGGATATGTCAATCACTGACCAGCACCCCCACTAATTAGCTGTTTAGTGCCCTCACTACTGGGAGCAGCTGGCTTAGTATAGTGGGCAGACCTGGCTACTTCAGCTCAGCCGTCATTCGTCTAACCAGGAGCTGAGCTACAGTTACACATTGGCAACGCTACAAGAGGAGTGAAGCCAACTGCTTCCAACCCTATACACTGTGCGGTACAGGGGCATTGAACAGCTAACCGGGGGGGGGGGGGGGGGGCACTTTCCTGTGGATAGAAATATGCAGGGTATGATTATTGTATAACGTGCCTAGCTGACAGAGGAAGCACCCCAAAGAGATGCCCCTACACTTCAATGATCCTATGATAACACAACCCCACCCTTCCTATATCTCTTCAGGTTATTTGTAGCTTAATATTGTAAAATCCAAACCCTTTAAAGCAATTCTGCACAGATTACCCACCCCCAAACAGGTGGTACTGTTTTTTTACACTTTGTTATGCCATGTCTGAGGGTCAGATGAAAAATAAGTTTTATCCAGGCGGTATGCTGAGGTGGGGAGTCAATGGGGCAGGGCCTAGAGCAACGGTACCTTAGGAGTGCCATGTCTCTGTCCCCCACCTCTCTCTTTATTTTTTCCATGCCCCTGGGCTGGATGGAGGTGGGGAGAGAGGCCCTGCAGGCCTAGGGTTTGGATGCTCTAGGCCCCACCTCATTGACTCCCCAAACAACTGGAATAAAACAAAATATGTTCGACCACAGGAGAAAGGCTGACCTTCCATACTGGACATGGCTTGATGAAGTGTACAAAATGATACCAACCGGTACAGATTTGCTTTAACATTATTTAAAGTATTAATTCTGACTCTTTTATCCTCATGTTCTTTGATTTTTTTTTATCTGAAAAATGAGTATTAGGATAAGTTAAAATTGCAAGTTGTGTGTACTCTTCCCAGCACTAAGTACATTTGTAATGAATGACATAGGCAATTGTCTTGTCCAGCTTTAGGTTGAGACATAGAATTACACAGCAGCAAAATGGAGCACTTCAACCAGGCAACACGTCCATAAACCTCTTAACAGTCTCTTACAGTCATTTGTCGTTAAAGTATTTACCCCCCGTTTCCCGACAGACTGAATAAATGCTTTTAAAGGTTACCTCTCATTCTCAAGAGCTGATTCACCATGTATCCAATTGGGGAAAAAATATTCTAAAGGATGAAAACCTGCAAGGCTGAAACAAATCGTTCAAAGTCACTGTGGTTTTTGTGGCGGTTGTAGTTTTCGGCTTGCCGAGGGCTCTGTCTTATTTGTGCTCAAATGTCACATTGTGTAAAACAGAAAATAAACCAATCCAGCTGAATAAGCTTTATTATTATTATTTTTTTACTTTGTCAGATTGTTTCTTTTCAATTTATAAATAAAGTTTTAAAATATGTCACCAGTAGTTATAATTTAATACATGACACCTGGAGGATTCTGTTAAAAATGCCACATTGATACTTAATGATCTGATGAGGTCGACGGCCTGAGGGTTGAATCTGACGTCTGGGATTTAAGGGCTTGTAAAGTTTTGAAATAGTTTTTTTTTTTTTTAAATTATTATTGCTTCAGTGCAGTTTTTCAAATCTGTGGTCCTCTGTCGATTGTAAGACTGGGTTCACACACAGTATATTTCAGGCAGTATTTGGTCCTCATGTCAGGTCCTCATAGCAACCAAAACCAGGAGTGGATTGAAAGCACAGAAAGTAGGGATGGTCCGAACCCTCCGAGGTTCGGGTTCGTATGAACCCGAACGCTCGGCATAAGATTCCCGCTGTCTGCCCGCTCCGTGGAGCAGGTGGATGCAGCGGGAGGACCGCCTGGAAAACTGGGATACAGCCATAGCCATAGGCTGTATCCCAGTTTTCCAGGCGGTCCTCCCGCTGGATCCGCCCCCGCTGCACGGAGCGGGCAGACAGCGGGGATCATTACCGAGAGTTCGGGTTCGTACGAACCCAAACCGAACTCGGTTCGGACCATCCCTAACAGAAAGGCTATGTTCACATGATGTTGTAATTGAATGGATGGCCGTCATTTATTGTCAAATGTTTGCTGTCATGCAAAGTATGAACAGAAGCAGGCATTCTTATTACAGAAAGGAGTCCCTGTCTGTGTAGTCCACTAAAAGCTGGGCTGAACGTAGTGCACACAGTGAATACAAAAGGGGGAATTTATCATTGCGTACCCTGGAGTATGCCAAGAAAAAGGATCAGATTGTCTACTGCTTTTTACCTACGTACGGTGCGCTTGCCTGATTGGTGGGTACGGGGGTGATAAGGGGAGAATGAGGTGTGCCTTATTTATCATGATTTATGCCTGTAAGTAGGTTAAAATCATGGCAGATCTCTGCACCTGCAATGTGTGCACCTTTTAGCGATCCCAATGCTGATAAATTCAATTAGTAAGCCCAACGCTGATAAATTCCGAAATCAGAAAAGAATCACACAAAGTTTGAGTTCTATTTATTCAAAATTTTATGGAAAAAAACAAACACAATCTTAAAAACATTCGAAGCATGGGAGCTATACAGTTTGACTTTGATGGGAGTTGTAAGAATGGCATAGTCTCACGAGCCATGCTGTTACTATAGCTTCAGGATTTGCATGGATTGCTGGGCTATGCCATTGTGTACCTCCCCCTCTTTGTCTGTTTTCAGCTTTCCAATCACAGGCTTAAGGAGGCCAGAAAGCCATCTTTAAGAGATAGAAATACATCTTTGATTGTTTTTATGGTTAATGCAACCATTTTTGTTGCTCAGTAAATCAAAAATAACATAAAAAAGAATATACTGTACATATGTCTCCATGGTTACAGACTAAAGATTAGGGCTATGTTCACACTTGGTAAGAGACCGGCCATTCTAAAACCCGGACGGATCATGGAACGGCTGGTCTCAGGAAAGATCATCCCGTCCGGTACTGCAGTACCGGCCGGATCATCTTTAGCGCCGCTTAGTTCTGATGCGGGGGCATCCGTGCACGCCCCCATCAGAACTTCCCACTGCACACAATGGAGCATGCGGCCGGAGCCGCACGCTCCATAGTGTACACTGACATGGTTTTCTGCGGCAGCTATTCATTGAATAGCAGCCGAAGAAAACTGACATGTCAGTTTCTTGCTGCGCCGCTAGGGATCCCGGACGGGCTGTATACTATGTGTATACACTCCGGCTGGGATTCCTTAGAAGGCAGCAATACTTGCTGTAGAAATCACGGCCATTGTTACAATGGCCGTGATTACTACGGAACTTACGTAGTGTGAACATAGCCTAACCCTGTATAGTCGTATGTGGTCCAGTGCTACTCCACATGATTCTATTGTCTTTAGGTTAGTATCAAGAAAATATCCTGCTCAGGGAACAGCATATGGATGATGGATCATGCCACAACCATGAAAACAAAGATTTTAATTCTAGACTGTTTGCAAAAGTTGCTTCATACAGATGTCTTTTCTGTACTCTTGGCTGCACATATACCGAGATGAACAGCTTAGAAAATGTCAATGGTTGTGTAATACTCTATCAGGAGATGTTTACACCATATGGGGGAGATTTATCAAACATGGTGTAAAGTGAAACTGGCTCAGTCGCCCCTAGCAACCAATCAGATTCCACCTTTCATTCTTCACAGACTCTTTGGAAAATGAAAGGTGGAATCTGATTGGTTGCTAGGAGCCAGTTTCACTTTACACCATGTTTAATAAATCTTCCCCTATGTGTCTACATTGGCCACCCAGTGTTTGTGATGGGGATTGCAGCCTGTTTGCAGTTTTTCTAACATATTAATTAGGCTGGGTTCACACTACGTATATTTCAGTCAGTATTGTGGTCCTCATATTGCAACCAAAACCAGGAGTGGATTAAAAACACAGAAAGGATCTGTTCACACAATGTTGAAATTGAGTGGATGGCCGCCATATAACGGCAAATAACTGTCATTATTTCAATATAACAGCCGTTGTTTTTAAAATAACAGCAAATATTTGCCATTAAATGGCGGCCATCCACTCAATTTAAACATTGTGTGAACAGATCCTTTCTGTGTTTTTAATCCACTCCTGGTTTTGGTTGCAATATGAGGACCACAATACTGACTGAAATATACGTAGTGTGAACCCAGCCTAAAGGTGGGTGTCTAGTGAAAATCTTTTTCTTTCAAATCAACTGGTGTCAAAAAGTTATATAGATTTGTTATTTATTTAGTTTAAAAAATCTCAAGTCTTCCAGTACTTATTAGCTACTATATGTCCTGCAGGAAGTGTTGTTGTTGTTGTTGTTTTTTTTTTTTTTTTTTTTACACAGTGCTCTCTGCTGACATCTCTGGCCGGGCAAGAACTCTCCACAGCAGAAAAGGTTTTCTATTAGAATCCCTATAGAAAACCTCTCCTGCTCCGGACAGTTCCTTTTTTGGCCAGAGATGTCAGCAGAGAGCACTGTGGCAGACTGAAATAAAACATTTCCTGCATGACATACAGCAACTAATAAGTACTGGAAGACTTGAGATTTTAAATAGAAGTAAATTACCAATCTATATAACTTTCTGATACCCGTTGATTTGAAAGAAAAAGATTTTGGCTGGACAATCTCTTTAAGATAAACTTCTGTATTTGTATCATATCGTTCTTAATTAAATTTGCTCCTAATGGACACATCTGTATTCTGATACTGGCAAAGCAGCAATAACAAATTGATTGCAAAAGTATATTTACCTTTAAAGGTTTATAGAAATATATTCCTCGTGTTTGTATCAGGAATATTCAGTATAAGATGACCCCTCCAGCAATTAAACTGAATAATGATGTCTGACACTAACATATTATAAATGGTGTATGTCTCTTTAAGGCCGAGTATAGGAGCAGCACATTACCCATTGGGCTTATACCAACATGTGTGAGAACGTCACCTGTACTCAGCCATAAAGATTCAGTATGTACAAATAAAGGATAAAGCCCTATTTACCGGACCACCTTGCAGCATCAGATCGAAGCTAAAGGAGGTTGTAAAGCAAACATGATGATAGATTCAGAACGCTAAAACAGCTTCACCGCATTTATTTTGTCTTATAAAATCTAGTTAGCTTAAAGTGAATGGAGCGCAGAACAGATCTACTGCAAAATAGGGAAATATCAAAGTGCCCCGGCAATGGCAGCCAGATAGATAGATAGATGATAGATAGATAGATAGATAGGAGATAGATAGATAATAGATAGATAGATAGATAGATAGATAGATAGATAGATAATAGATAGATAGATAGATAGATAGGAGATAGATAGATAGATAGATAGATAGATAGATAGATAGATAGATAGAAGATAGATAGATAGGAGATAGATAGATAGATAGATAGATAGATAGATAGATAGATAGATAGATAGATAGATAGATAGGAGATAGGAGATAGATAGGAGATAGGAGATAGATAGATAGATAGATAGATAGATAGATAGATAGATAGGAGATAGATAGATAGATAGATAGATAGATAGATAGATAGATAGATAATAGATAGATAGGAGATAGATAGATAGATAGATAGATAGGTAGGAGATAGATAGATAGGAGATAGATAGATAGGAGATAGGAGATAGATAGATAGATAGATAGATAGATAGATAGATAGATAGATAGATAGATAGATAATAGATAGATAGATAGATAGATAGATAGATAGGAGATAGATAGGTAGATAGATAGATAGATAGATAATAGATAGATAGATAGATAGATAGATAGATATTAGATAGATAGATAGATAGATAGATAGATAGATAGATAATAGATAGATAGATAGATAGATAGATAGATAGATAGATAGAAGATAGATAGATAGGAGATAGATAGATAGATAGATAGATAGATAGATAGATAGATAGATAGATAGATAGATAGATAGATAGGAGATAGGAGATAGATAGGAGATAGGAGATAGATAGATAGATAGATAGATAGATAGATAGATAGATAGATAGATAGATAGATAGATAGGAGATAGATAGATAGATAGATAGGAGATAGATAGATAGATAGGAGATAGATAGATAGGAGATAGGAGATAGATAGATAGATAGATAGATAGATAGATAGATGACAGATAGATAGATACTACAGAGATAGACATGGAAGAGATAAATAGACCCAAAATGGATGGATAGATATGTACTATAGATAGATAACTATGGAATTGGTAAATGAATAGATAGGGAATTGTAAGAATTTATTTTTTACTTTTATCTCATATGTATTATTATTATTATTATTATTATTATTATTATTAAATATTGATGAGTAGCAATGGGATTTATTAATATTTTCTTTCCTGTTTCAGTGTCAGTGTTGGCCCGGATTTCGATTAAAGAATGATGGGAAGACGTGTGTGGACATTGATGAATGTTCCGACGGTTTTCCCTGTAGCCAGCAATGCATCAATACTTATGGGACGTACAAGTGCTTGTGTTCAGACGGGTATGAAATCCACCCTGAGAATCAACATGGCTGCAAATCTCTATCAGGTATCACAATGGCATTCATGTAGTGACGGCTGACAAGTGATGTGTGCATAGATAGGAAGCTATTATGTGTTTGGCTAAGGACCGGCTGTGTGATGTTAGTCTGCTTTTTTATCTTTTGGAAGATTAGACTTTAGTTTCAACAAGACAGTATTGAAAAAAAAACCCTCATTTTTTTTTTTTTTAAATGAATAATGATAGTTATAACCGGATCCAACATTATGGAGGTGTAGTGCAAACGTGTGAGGTCACTCCATTCTGACAGGAGACTCTGTTCTCAAGATCCTAGGGGGCCTACCCGATTCTTGGCTTTCAAGCGGATAGGTGATGATGAGTGTTAGTGGCTGGTCTAGGCATATTCCCTTGAAGAGCAGTTTTACAATGTTTTGTTTTTGGTGACAATTTATATGGCCACTAGACATGAGCAAACCTTGTTCAGCTTATCTCTAATGGCCATTATTATTGTGTAACTTTCTTAGAAAAACAGTGCCACCCCTGTCCTCGTGTGTGTTATTACTATTGTCGAGCAGAGTTCTCTGAACTTGAACATTCAGTATTTGACACCTGGCGGCTACAGAAGATGGATGCAGCCCTATAACATTTGGCTGTATTCAACTTCCCAAGCCACCAGGGGTAAAATGCTGAGTGTTCAGATTCGAAGAACATGGTTGAACCCAAACAGTTCACCAAGTCCGCTCCACGCTACTTATTACAATTCAGCTTGATTTAATTCAATGGAACAGAGCTACAATCCCCACACCCAAGCTGAGGACAGAAGTGGTGCTGTTTTTGGCCTTTTTCTTAAAGAGAACCAATCACGGGCAAATGTTGTTTTTTTTTTTATTGCTCCATTTAATAAGATTTAATTTTTAATACATTTTTGTAAATATAATTAATCAATTTTTTTGCCGGGTTTTTAATATATTTGCATTTCCGTTCACTGTCGCGCGCCGGCTCTTTTCAAAAGAGCGGCGGGAAGGGCTCCCATGAGCCTTTGCCCGCCGCTCTGTAAATACACAGTGATCCCGCGCTATACAGTGCGAGATCACTGTGTATGAATGTCCTAACTGACAGTTTAGTTTATCTCTGAAGATACAGACTGCCTTTGCAGTCTGTATCTTATATTTTACCTAATCCATCCTAGTGGCGCAGTAAGGCCGAGCGCGGCCATCTTGATTATGTCCCTTGCGTTCCAATGGTGCGTTCCACCGTCGGACCGCAAGTGACGTCATCAAGATGGCGCCCGGCTTTACTGCACCGCTACAGAGGACTGGGTAAAGTATAAGATACAGACTGCAAAGGCAGTCTGTATCTTCAGGAATAGACTTTATGAAGATACAGACTGCCTTTGCAGTCTGTATCTTATACTTTACCCAGTCCTCTGTAGCGGTGCTGTAAAGCCGGGCGCCATGTTGATGACGTCACTTGCGGTCCGACGGTGGAACGCACCATTGGAACGCAAGGGACATAATCAAGATGGCCGCGCCCGGCCTTACTGCGCCGCTAGGATGGATTAGGTAAATTAGAAAGATACAGACTGTAAAGACAGTCTGTATCTTCAGAGATAGACTTAGGGAGAGAGGAACTTTTACAACAGGGACAGTTAAATTTAGGTGATTGGTCCTCTTTAAGCCTGGACAACTTTTTGAATGTTTTGTTTAAAATTCAATTTCAATCAATCAATTAATTGTCAGATAAATAAAAACTAGTACACCCACCACAAGATGGTGACTGCATGATGTGTGTCCCGTAGAGGACTCGTCAAGACTTTTGCACATGTTTTGTTCAGTTGTTAAAGTGAAATGTAACTTTTTCTTGAGTTTAGCGGAAGACCCTTTCCTTCTCCTCGCTGATCACCATGAAATTAGAAGAATGAGCACAGATGGATCTAATTACACTATGCTGAAGCAGGTTAGATGTTTAGCTATGTCAATTTGTACTGTAGTAAAAGTCAAGTGACCCCCATGAACAGCTACGATGGTAGTGGTGGTGGTGGAATTTAATAAATGGTTTTCTCAATAAATGATTTAGCATTTAAATAATTGATTGTTACGGGTCAGACAGTGGCCCCCCCAGAAGGAGGGGGGTGGGGGTGGGGGTGAAGCCACTTCTCAATGACTTACATCAGCAGTGTTAAAAAAATTAGAAAATATATTACTATCCTCGTTCCTTCCATCTTGTCTTCCTATCCTTGACCACCTAGCATCCCTCATTCTCCCTATTACCTTTTAGATCCTTAAATTTTGATAGTGGCCCCCTACCCAGTTGGGCTCCATAGCAGCTTGATACTTGCACCCATGGTATCAATTCTCCTTTATTTAGTCCAGTTTTGACCCACATTCCTTGATTCTCCTCATCTATGTTTTTTTCTCGGGGCTGACTCATAGATTTTCTTAGCAAAATGTTTCTTATTAGGTTGACTTTTTTTTGTTTGTGTAATATTTTATGACTTTCTTTATATATATATATATATATATATATATATATATATATATATATATATATATATATAATTTTCAACAGTTTTTTCTATTGACACATTTTCTTTGCAATACCCTATCTGACCACACGTTGTGCTATTCAGTAAAATGTAAAATGGTATTGTAAGACACACCGCCACCTGGTGGTAGAAACTTAATCTGCAGCCGATTATATATTCTGTAATGTTTGCGATGTGCTGTACTCAGGCGCCATAACCAAAGAAATAACAACACCCACTGTTAGGTGACAATTGAACACCTGCTACATCTCGGCTTATTATCTGTGCATAAATCTGCTTATTACCTAAAACGTATACATTGTATCATGATGAATGTTGTCAAATGAAGACATGCCTATTTGTATCACACTGTATTTTTCCTAAACCATATGTCATCCTATATGTGTAATTGTGCCCTTCCATTTACTGGCAGCTTAACAACATTATCAGAATGATTGTATTCTTTGTCAGGGATTAAACAATGCAATTGCAATGGACTTTGATTACAGAGAAGAGGTTGTCTATTGGATTGATTCCAGCAGATCCAACGGAAGCCGTGTTAATCGTATGTTTGTGAATGGCAGCGACGTGAAGGTACGGCACAACCAGTAGGGAGTCTAAGCACATAGATATATAATACTTAAATTATTATCGGGCTGTTTAACTATAGAAGTACATTGTATAGGCTCTGCACAAGCTCTATATCTGATTACTGATTCCCCACGAAACTTCATAGGATCATTGGTTCAGGACTCTTACAGAACAACGTGGTTTAAAGAAACACAGTTGCGATATTGCCTTAGTTTTCTTTATTCCTAATGAGGGCCTGGACTGTAACTTTACTGTCTATTTAAAGACTCCTTTAAAATATTCCAATTTTTGGGGACTTTTTTTTCAGATGAGTTTTTTTTTTTTTTATTCCAATTAAATATAGTTTGCAAATTGCATTAAAGAATTTGACACAACAATAAAATAAGTAAAAAGTATAAATGCAAGAAAAGTATTTTCAAGAAAAAGTGCCTTATTAAAAGGGTTTTCTCTTCTAATAAAGATGGCTCTCTTGATCTTTGACCAAGCTTTAAAAGGCAGAATCATCCTCCAAAGATTTTGCTTCTTATACTGACACCTACTTAGGACTCTTGTGCTTCTCTTTAAGGTAGTACATAACACAGCTATACCCAACGCACTTGCTGTGGACTGGATTGGGAAGAACCTCTATTGGTTTGATACAGAGAAGCGGGTTATCGAAGTGTCCAAGCTCAGTGGCTTATACCCCACCATACTTGTTAGCAAAAAGATAAAGTTTTTAAGAGACTTATCGTTGGATCCACAAACAAGGTATGGCTCGGAGTTCTTCCAAATTTTGTTCTGTTGCTCAAATGCATTGAACTACTATAGCCAATTTTTTGTAAATGATATAATATGCAGACGCGTGTCTAACCCTGTATAAGCACAATGTATAAAAAGTGTACGAGTGGATCCCATGCTTCTTCTAGTGGCACCTGCTGGTAGTCAGAAATTAAGATAAAAATGTTATCGAACTTGAGGGGTAGCTTCACACGTAACGTATCGCTGTAAATCCGCACTGTACAATTTGCTGATTTGACTAAATGAATGAACACAGCATCAAATCTGCACCATTAAAGTGACTCTGTACCCACAATCTGACCCCCCCCCCTCCCCCAAACCACTTGTACCTTCAGATAGCTGCTTTTAATCCAAGATCTGCCCTGTGGTCCTTTCAGCAGGTGATGCAGTTATTGTCCTAACAAAAATACTTTTAAACTTGAAGCCTGTGCCAAACGGGAGTATCTGTGCCCTAACCTTGCACCCCCACCCTCTTCATCATTAGGAATGCCACTGAAACATTTTTTCCATGCTAAACATTGCACAGGTCCTTAACGATCCATCCCATGTGGCGGGCTACGACAGGTGGGAAATAGGAGGCAATCTGCCTGGAGCATTGCTAGTGATGAGGAGGGCAGGGAGGAGGGGCAGAGAGGTTGTGCAAAGTTAGGGCACAGATACTCCCGTTTGGCACAGGGCTTCAAGTTTAAAAGTATTTTTTTAGGACAATAACTGCATCACCTGCCGAACGGATCGCAGGACGGATCTTGGATTAAAAGCAGCTATCTGATGGTACAAGTGGTTTGGGGGGGGGGGGCAGATTGTGGGTACAGAGTCGCTTTAACCCCTTAACGACTGCGGGCGTATATTTACGCCCTGCGGTCGTTAAGGACGTTCAGAGCGGGGCCACGCGGCGGCCGCTCTCTGGACCACGCCGGTCCCGGGTGCCGCTTGTAGCCCAGGACCGCAGGTATTAGTAATACAGTAATTGGATGCAGCTGTCAAAGTTGACAGCTGCATCCGATTACCGTTTGCAGCGTCATCCCTGGTGTCTAGTGGGGAGATCGCTCCTCCGGGACGTTGTCCCGGAGGAGCGATCTCCGTTACTGAAGCCTGCCGGGGACCGCTGCAAGATGGCCGCTCTCTGGACCACGCCGGTCCCGGGTGCCGCTTGTAGCCCAGGACCGCAGGTATTAGCGGGCAATGGTCCGCCGTGCCCGCTAATACAGTAATTGGATGCAGCTGTCAAAGTTGACAGCTGCATCCGATTACCGTTTGCAGCGTCATCCCTGGTGTCTAGTGGGGACAAGGTCCTGGAGGAGCGATCTCCGTTACTGAAGCCGGCCGGGGACCGCTGCAAGATGGCGCCGTCCCCGGCTCGGCACTCGTTTACTTCCGGCTGCAGCAGCTGGAAGTAAACGAGTGCCTATCTCATGGATCTCTGCAGCATATCTATGCTGCAGAGATCTCTATGAGAGATCAAAGCACTTATACTAGAAGTCCCCTAGGGTGGCTTCTAGTATAAGTGTAAAAGTAAACAAAAAAGGGTTGTTATTAATAAAAAGCCCCCTCCCCTAATAAAAGTCTGAATCACCCCCCTTTTCCCAGGTTTTTAATAAAAGTAAATAAATAAATAAATAAACATGTTTGCTATCGCCGCGTGCGTAATTGCCGAACTATTAATTAATCCCATTCCTGATCTCGCACAGTAAACGGCGTAAGCGCAAAAAAAATCCCAAAGTGCAAAATTGCGCATTTTTGGTCGCATCAAATCCAGAAAAATGTTAATAAAAAGCGATCAAAAAGTCGCATATGCGCAATCAAGGTACCGATAGAAAGTAAACATTATGGCGCAAAAAATGACACCTCACAGAGCCCCATAAACCAAAGGATAAAAGCGTTATAAGCCTGGGAATAGAAACAATTTTAAGGAACATATATTTGTAAACAATGGTTTTAATTTTTTACAGGCCATCACATAATATAAAAGTTATACATGTTATATATCGTTTTAATCGTAACGACTTGTGGAACATACATAATAAGTCAATTTTACCCCAGGGCGAACAGCGTAAAAACACATATCCACTAAATACACAAAATGTGTTTTTTTTTTTTCAATTTCACCACATATTGAATTTTTTTCTGGTTTCGCAGTATACTTTATGCAAAAATTAAGCCTGTCATTGCAAAGTACAATAAGTGGCGCAAAAAATAAGGGCTTGTGTGGGTTTCTAGGTGAAAAAATGCAACTGCTATGGCCTTTTATGCACAAGGAGGAAAAAACGAAAACGCAAAAATCAAAATTGCCCCGGTCCTTAAGGGGTTAAAACTGCTGCGGATCCGTGATGGTGCAGATTTGATGCTGTGTTCATTTATTTAGTCAAATTTTCTGTGGATCCGCTGCGGATCAGCAGCAGAAAACCCATGCAATACGGTACATGTGAAGCTACCCTGAGGCCCTATTCCACGGAACGATTGTCAGCCATATTCGGACGATATCGGCTATCACAGCCGATAACCGTCCCGTGGAATAGAGGGCAACTATCAGCCGACATCGTGTTGAAAAACAAGCGACTGATATAGCAGCAATCTGCTGCCGTCTCTCTGTGGAATAGGAGCGTCGGCAGCAGACTGCTGCTATCTTTTATTGGCTGCGATCTAGTGATCACCCAGGCAGCTCACCGTGGCCCCCCCTGTACTCATCCACTCGCTGCCGACGTGTATAATAGCGGCGGTGGCGAGCAGGAAACAAGGAGCAAATGAGCACTGACAGCACTTTTTTGCTCCTCTCAGTCGTCCCGTGTAATAGGGGCTTTACTGTTATGTTTTCCTGCAGATTAAAACTGTTAGCTGAGGGTCCTATTAGGAGGACACTTTAACGTTTAAATGAAGAAATTTTCTAATAAAGGCGGCCATGACAGTATATGCCAAGGTAGATGGTCTTCTTCCTACACAAGTCAGGATACTGAGTTGGTGGGTGCAGAAAAAAAAAATTCTATTATTTCTTGGGCTTGTTTGAATCCTATGACATGCAAAAGCATAAATGTTATTGACTGGTGTAAGGAGTCGGTGCTGAATCCCTGTAGTTCAGTAGATATTATAGCAGCCGCTTTCACCTTTGCCTCATACAGGGAACGTCCATGCAGAATAAACATTTGGAAACTGAGGTAAACATCTTGTTTATTAACTCTGCTAGGTATTTGTACTGGATAGACTGCTGCGAGTATCCTCACGTTGGACGCGTTGGGATGGATGGATCCAATCAAAGTGTTGTCATAGAAACAATGATTTCCAGACCGACAGCTTTGACAATAGATTATGTCAACAAACGAATTTACTGGGCCGATGAGAATCATATTGAATTCTCAGACATGGATGGATTCCGTCGACACAAAGGTAGGTTACACCGCTTGGCAAGACCCCCGTGCCCTGTTGTGTCTTTTCACCGCGTTTACCATTATATTAATATAAAAGAGCAACATTATCTGGTCAGAATAAGCATGAAGGTTTGCTTAAAAAGACTGACCTTGCAAGAAATATTATTGTTGTTATATAGAGACATGTCAAAAGTTTTTATGGTTGAGGTCCAGTTATTGAGAAGCCCTTTAATCGCTGGAATGATGGGAGCTACAAGTTGGGGAGGGAAGCGCTTCTCTTGGGTTGCTCAAGTAATCGGTGGGGATCTACCTAGATCTTGACCAGTCAAAACTTTTGACATATCTCCTTAAAGGTGTTGTCAGGGCCCCGGGGAACAAAGAGACACAGGACAAATGGGCCCTATGGCTAAGACCCCCACACTGTCCCTACCTACTTGCAGTGCAGATCCTAAATGACCGTCCACAACTGGGCAGCGTTCCCTATGCTGCAGTAAGTGCAAAACGCAGACAAGACACAGTGCAGGCGAACAAGGTACAATGACAGTAGACAAGGCAAAGTCACACAGAAGGACAGGACCAAGAAGGCAGCAAGGAACCGGGGATCAAACCAATGGAGGATGAAAGCCAGAGATACAACAAGGTAAACAGAGAAACAAAAGCCGGAGATAGTATCAAGAAGAACTAAGGACAAGGCAAGGAACACTGAGGACTAAGCAAGGTAAACAGAACCAAAAGACAAGGAAAGGCAAAAAGGCTGGCAAAGGGATCAGGAAACCAGACAATATGACAAAGGCTGGATCTAGCTGAACAGACAAACTGGACAAAGTTATCAAGAGCCCAGAGTGAAGGGAGAGACCAAGCTATAAGGGAACAGAAGTCCCGGACTCCAAGCTGATAGGTAGAGCAGGAGAAACACACAAGAGAATTATAGAAAGCCAGAGGTGAAGAGACCTGTCAATCAGAAGACAGCAGAGACAATTCTTGAATAGACCACAGCAAAGAAAGTGCAGGGAGAACTGAGAAAACATGGACCGGATCACAGAAGACAAAGGCAAAGAACAGAATAAAACCAGGCACGGATTTGAAGCCAAAAGCGCAGCCTTTGGCACAAAGGTCAGATCTTCACCGCAGAGGATGGCACTAATGTCTTTTCAGGCACAATCATGACAGGTGTCTTCACAAACCGGATCCGCAGAGGATTTCACGCTGCAAATTTGCAGCGAAATCCGCTGCTGATCCATTGCCAGTTAAACCCTATGAGAATAGATAGGAGTGAACCCTCCGCGGCCGGAACATACATCACCTGCTCCCCACTCCGGCTTGCTTTGGGGGTTCCCGGCTTGACGTCCCGCTCATCCAATCAGTGGCTGTGGCGGGCCAGATCACTGATTGGCTGAGCGGGACAAGCAGAAGGTGGAAACCCCTGAAGGTGCTGTATGCTCCAGCTGGTGGTGGTGGTGGTGGTGGGGGGGGGGGGTAACTTACAGTACATACTTGTAGCGGGATGTCAATCCTGCGTCGAGTATGTATTCTCATAGGGATGAAATGGCAAAGGATCCGCAGCTGATTTCTCTGTGAATTTACATTGTGAAATCCGCTGCGGATCCGTTGTGTGTGAAGGCAGCCTTAGACGCTGTTCTCACCTTGGCCTTCAGGTAGCACTTGCATGATTATTTGGGAAAAATCATAGGAAATATTGTACATTGCCAAATATTCTATCCTGTGTAATACAGTGGATATCGATAATATTATTTATAGAGATGAGCGCAACTCGAGTATGCTCAAGTCCAATTATTCAGCATTTGAATATCAGTGGCTGAAGAAGTTGGATGCAGCCCTAAGGCGTCCTGGAAAACATGGATACAGTCATAGACCATAGGCTGTATTCATGTTTTCCCGGACTGCCTTGGGCTGCATGCAACTTCTTCAGCTACCGGTATTCAAATGCCGAACGGTCAGACTGGCGCATACTTGAGTTGATTGAGTAATTTTTCATTATTTCCTATAGAGCACACTAGTTCATATGCCATTTCTTCTCTATGCTCACGTAGTGAGGGTCAGCACAGGCTTTAGCTTTGGCTTAGTAATGGACCTTGGGGGATCTGTGAAATAAAGCCAATGAGGAAAGAAACAGTTTTCGGTAGATGTAAGGCTTTTCATGAATGCCCAAAAGTTTATTTATTTTTAAATCTGTCAGTTTTAATATAAAATCACATTATTTACATAGGCAAAAAAAGGTGTCAGCCACGCAGTAGGCGACAACAACTTGCATATTCTCTTAGCGCATGTTATTATAAGCAACTACTTGTGAAATCCACAATATATTTTTAAACCTTATTAAAATTCTAATCTATGTGAAAAAAAATGTTCACCTGCCAATGACACAGTTTAGCAAAAAGTTTATATAGACCTTCAGAATCCCCGTAGTTTTAGCATCTCTGGTCCACAGTCCCTTTTACAGGCACATGACTGTTCCAGCTAGTCTCTGGATGATCTTAGACAGTGTAGCATATAAGCACCCAGCGCCGGGACAAGGAGTTTTGGTGCCTTAGGCAGAGAAGGCAAATGGAACCCTCCCCTGCATAAAAAAGACATATATTCACATAGTGTACAGCCTCCACAGTGTATAGCCCCTCACGGTGTATAGCCCCCCCCCCCCCCCACATATCACCACCCCATAGTGACTAAATATTACCACTACACAATGGAAAAATAATATCTTGAGCGCACTGCTTAATGACTGAATAATACAAGTACCCCTGTACAAAGTCCAGCATTAACACCCCCCCCCCCACACACACACACACAGTGACAATATAACAAACAGGGTGCAGTTACATACAGTGACTCACAGGTGATGTCTCCTCTCATCAGAGTCGTTCACTTTCTCTTTTCTTCTTCGTTCAGATCCGGCTCCATCATGGAGACTTCTGTTAGCCATGACTTGTCCCCGCAGCATCTATCGGACAGACATTTTAGGCTCCACAATTTATCAACACTCTCCTCACCCCTATACCGTACCTCATCCATAGTGCCCCAGCATGAACAGTTCCCGCTATCTGACATCTACACAGTAACTAACCCTTTCCCTTCTCTATGCTGTAAATACTTCCATTTTGCCCTGACACTTTGAGATCCCTTCTGCACTTCCACACTATAAAATGCTGTAGTCCCTCTCCTCTGTCCTCATAATCCCCCTGTAGTCCCTGTCCTCTCTCCTCATAATCCCCCTCCTTTGCCCCCTCCAATGTCCCCCTGTGTCTCCGCCACTTCCCGAATAAGTAAAAAAAAATAAGCCATCTACTCACCTCACCAATCGTTCCCACACTGCTGTGGCCTTTAGATGCTTCCTTCTTCAGGCTGCTCACAGATCTCATGGACAAGCCTGACCAGGAAGGCATAACTGGCTGCTCCAGATCACTTCTAGATCGCAGCCCTAACACAGCCTGCCATCCAGAAGTGAATGGCACAGAGCAGAGAACTGATCGCTGCCTGCTCTGAGCTTCCTGTCAGCTGTGTGTGCGCCCTTATAAGGACACATACACAGCTGACAGCAGGGGCGCCTGTACAGTGCAGGAGCAGGGAGTCCGGTGTCAAACTGGAGTCCCTGCGTCTGCACATATTCCTGGAACATCAGTCTCTGCTCCTGTAGTGAGTGGCCATCAGGGCCGGACTGGGACTGAAAAGCAGCCCTGGCAAACACACCCCACCAGCCCACATACAAGTCTCCCTGCACCCATTGCGCCAACTGTGCAACGCAGAAAAAAATTCAGATATGATCAGATACCAGGTGTACGCAAGTGCTGAAAAGTATTATCACCCTGCAGACTATATAAGAGTATACAGCTGTGATCAGAAACAAAATACTGAACAACTATAGATTATCTGTTTGCTCTCCTGTCATCTGTCACATGATTCATACTAATAAAGGTAAAAGTATTCTGCCCTGTAAACTATTCTTCAGGAAAAGCAGAGCCCCAGGAGAGCTTCATCTTAAGGCCATGTTCACACAATGTATGTTTAGCATAAATCACAGCCGTGATTTATGCAAAAACATACGTTATATTGGAAATAATGGAATGCCGGCCGGAGCGTATACACACATTGAATAGTGGCCGCACAGACGTGTCAGTTCACATAATGGAGCATGTGGCTCTGGCTGCACGCTCCATTGTGTGCAGCAGTGAATTGAGATTCGGGCGCACACGGGTGCCCTGCATCTGAATTCACCAGATATGAAGATCATCAGTAACACCTGCCATTCTGTGACCCGCCCAGATCACAGAATGGCCGGTGTTATACCATGTGTGAACATGGCCTAAAGTTACACTACTGAAATAATTCAGGGGCATCTTTCCTTCCTACCTTTGTATTGTGCAGTTCCCCTGTTATCCTTCCTGGAAATGGTTCCCCTGGTCCCTAATACACTGACCCATCCAATCATCACTGACAGTATCAGACTGTGGGGACACATTCTATTAAGCAGAGGATGTCAGTCAGGCCTGGGATACATAGAGTGTTCTAGAATGTTATATTCCTGTGTCACTCTCCATGTAGACCCGGCCTGAGAGAACAACACCAAGCTCTAATGTAGGACTCTCCAGAATTGTTACCTCATGGGGGGCACAGATATTCCCTATAACAGAGGTCAGGAGAGCGGATAGTGAAGGCCGGAGACTCACAGGTGATGTCTTCTCTGATCCCAGTCATGAAAATTCAGACCCCCGTGTTAACATCCCCCAAACACAATAACTACTCAGCTTAACACCTCTAAACCCTATTATTTATAGTGCACCGACTCCCTACCTGAGGATGTGATGCACTATAAAGGATGTGGGGGGGGGGAGCAAATAACACCACCATACCATGAGCACATATTACCACCACCTAATGACTAACACCATCATACTGTATACAGTACACTGTATGCAGACCATGTATACCTCCATACAGTCAGCATATTACAGCACAGTTACAGTACACTATATGCAGACCATGTATACCTCCATACAGTCAGCATATTACAGCACAGTTACAGTACACTCAGTGACTCACATGTGACCTCTTCTCTGATTGGCGTCTTCCTCTTTGGTTGTTTTCCCCACTTGGCCCCGGCTGTCATGATGACGTCTTCTGGTCACCGCTCATCTCCACCGGATCTGTCAGACACACATCTTAGGCTCTGTTCATAACACCACCTGCCCACCTCTATACAAGCTGCCCATCCATAGTGTCCCAAATGGTTATAACGCCCCCTTCTGTTGCCCATGCAGTATTAAATCAACCTTAATTCCAGAGCGCTACTATAATAGTGTCCCAAATAGTATATCCCCCAATAGTGCCCCCTATAGTAGGTTATCCCTCCCATATACTAGTTAAAGCCCCTTACCGCCTCTTCCCAGCGTCGCTCCACTGATGCTTGTACATCACATTGCTAATGTTAGGGGTACTGTGGGCGTTCCTAGGCCCCCACGGCACCATTTGCCCCTGCATGTTGCCTCCTACACTCATGCGCACTTAAGACTAATTTACAGATTTTTTAGGATTAAAGTTAAAAAAAAAACATTGTGATTTACAAGCACCGGAGGAGGGACGCTGGGAAGAGGAGGTAAGGGGCTACCAGGAGCCATCAGCAGCTTCAATTAAAGCAGTTTTCCTTTAATTCCAACTGGGCATCTTATAATATTTCCATTATACAGGCTGAGTGACCCCATTATACAGGATGTTGGGAAAGCTGAGTGACCCCATTATACAGGATGTTGGGAAAGCTGAGTGACCCCATTATACAGGATGTTGGGAAAGCTGAGTGACCCCATTACACAGGATGCCCGGAAAGCTGAGTGACCCCATTACACAGGATGCCAGGGAAGCTGAGTGACCCCCATTATACAGGATGCCAGGGAAACTGAGTGACCCCATTACACAGGATGCCAGGGAAACTGAGTGACCCCATTATACAGGATGGCGGGAAAGCTGTGTGACCCCATTACACAGGATGCCAGGGAAACTGAGTGACCCCATTACACAGGATGCCAGGGAAACTGAGTGACCCCATTACACAGGATGCCAGGGAAACTGAGTGACCCCATTACACAGGATGCCAGGGAAGCTGAGTGACCCCATCATACAGGATGCCAGGGAAGCTGACTGACCCCATCATACAGGATGCCAGGGAAGCTGAGTGACCCCATTATACAGGATGCCAGGAAAGCTGAGTGACCCCATCATACAGGATGCAAGGGAAACTGAGTGACCCCATTATACATGATCCTAGGAAAGCTGTGTGACCCCATTATACATGATCCTAGGGAAGCTGAGTGACCCCATTATACAGGATGCCAGGGAAGCTGTGTGACCCCATTATACAGGATGCCAGGAAAGCTGAGTGACTCCCATTATACAGGATGCCAGGGAAGCTGAGTGACCCCATTATACCGGATGCTAGGAAAGCTGTGTGACCCCATTATACAGGATGCTGGGAAAGCTGGTGACCCCATTATACAGGATGTTGGGAAAGCTGAGTGACCCCCATTATACAGGATGCCAGGGAAGCTGAGTGACCCCCATTATACAGGATGCCAAGGAAGCTGAGTGACCCCCATTATACAGGATGCTGGGAAAGCTGTGTGACCCCATTATACAGGATGCCAGGGAAGCTGAGTGACCCCATTATACAGGATGCCAGGGAAGCTGAGTGACCCCATTATACAGGATGGCGGGAAAGCTGAGTGACCCCATTATACAGGATGTCGGGAAGCTGGTGACCCCATTATACAGGATGCCAGGGAAGCTGAGTGACCCCATTACACAGGATGCCAGGGAAGCTGAGTGACCCCATTATACAGGATGCTAGGAAAGCTGTGTGACCCCATTATACAGGATGCTGGGAAAGCTGGTGACCCCATTATACAGGATGCTGGGAAAGCTGAGTGACCCCCATTATACAGGATGCTAGGGAAGCTGGTGACCCCATTATACAAGATGCTAGGGAAGCTGAGTGACCCCATTATACATGATGCCAGGAAAGCTGAGTGACCCCATTATACAGGATGCCAGGGAAGCTGAGTGACCCCATTATACAGGATGCCAGGGAAGCTGAGTGACCCCATTATACAGGATGCTAGGGAGGCTGAGTGACCCCATTATACAGGATGTTGGGAAAGCTGAGTGACCCCATTACACAGGATGTTGGGAAAGCTGTGTGACCCCATTATACAGGATGCCGGGAAGCTGAGTGACCCCATTATACAGGATGCCAGGGAAGCTGAGTGACCCCCATTATACAGGATGCCAGGGAGGCTGTGTGACCCCATTATACAGGATGCCAGGGAAGCTGAGTGACCCCATTATACAGGATGCTAGGGAGGCTGAGTGACCCCATTATACAGGATGTTGGGAAAGCTGAGTGACCCCATTACACAGGATGCCAGGAAAGCTGAGTGACCCCCATTATACAGGATGCTAGGGAAGCTGGTGACCCCATTATACAAGATGCTAGGGAAGCTGAGTGACCCCATTATACATGATGCCAGGAAAGCTGAGTGACCCCATTATACAGGATGCCAGGGAAGCTGAGTGACCCCATTATACAGGATGCCAGGGAAGCTGAGTGACCCCATTATACAGGATGCTAGGGAGGCTGAGTGACCCCATTATACAGGATGTTGGGAAAGCTGAGTGACCCCATTACACAGGATGTTGGGAAAGCTGTGTGACCCCATTATACAGGATGCCGGGAAGCTGAGTGACCCCATTATACAGGATGCCAGGGAAGCTGAGTGACCCCCATTATACAGGATGCCAGGGAGGCTGTGTGACCCCATTATACAGGATGCCAGGGAAGCTGAGTGACCCCATTATACAGGATGCTAGGGAGGCTGAGTGACCCCATTATACAGGATGTTGGGAAAGCTGAGTGACCCCATTACACAGGATGCCAGGGAAGCTGAGTGACCCCATTATACAGGATGCCAGGGAAGCTGACTGACCCCATTATACAGGATGCTAGGGAGGCTGAGTGACCCCATTATACAGGATGCCAGGGAGGCTGTGTGACCCCATTATACAGGATGCCAGGGAGGCTGACTGACCCCATTATACTTACCATCCTTCCAGTTGTCCATGGCTTCTCTCTCCTCCTCTGGCCCTGTGTTAGCCCCGCGGTGGGCGCCGGGGGCGGGGCTTACCGCGAAGGGGGCGTGGCTTACCGGGACATACCCGGGACTATTGACAACTATGGAGAGGGGACATGGCTCCCAGGCTGTGGCTCTCCTTCGGCTGAAAGACGCGCCGGTGCATGACGTCACTTGCCTGTGCCGGGAGCCACTTTTCTCTCAGCACAGCTCCCAGGGGGCCCTGTGTGTTTTCCCAGAGCGAGGCTGCAGCACCACACGGAGGCCCAGCAGACAGCGCCACCCACTGGACAGTGAGCTTCTCCTCCTCCTGCATTAGCACAGTGTGCAAGAAGTGTGTGACAGTTTAGTGTTCGGCAGCGGCCTGAAGCAGCTTATTAAGCAGCAGCACTGCTCCGGGCCGCTGTTGGAGTCAGGGCCGCTGCCGGACACTAAACTGTCACACACTGGTAATAGTGCCAAATTACATTTTCAGCCAGGCGGCCCACGGACTGACAATCAGGGCAGCCCAGCGGGCATTTGCCAGATCTGCCAGATTGTCAGTCCGGGCCTGGTGGCCATGCATTTAATATAATGCAAGGCCACTCACTGTGTGGACACTTATCATTCACCACCAGATGGCGCCCTAGGCTATCACCTACCCCTGACTACCCTTTGTCCCGGCCCTGTAAGCACTGCAGCTAGTGGGAATTCTCCTACCATGTCATCTTCTTCTGTCTTTTTAAGTGAAGTCATTTGAATCTATGCCTTGTTTTCCCAGCTTTGGTTGGTGTTCCCTTTTTATTTCCCTTTTACTCCCCTTTTACTCAAGCTATATAGTCTTACTAGCCCAGCCATGTGCTGCATGTTTCTTGATCTGATTTAATGTCTGTTTCCTGCTCTATGTTCACCTGTGATTTCCTTTTACTTGGAGAGTTACTTTTTAGAATTTCAGTATTTTTGCGTATTAAGTTCTCTCGATCTAGTTTTCAAAACCTAATTTCATTGAGATAGTGTTTTGTTGTTTTTTCTGTTGTATTCTTCTTCTCTGTTATTTGTACATTATTTAACCATCCTGTTCACTACTACAACAGGTTACTGTCATGTTGAGTTGACATTTGTATTATTACTTCTGACATTGATACAAGCTTATATGATTTCCTTGTATGACTACCATACATGTCCTACCATAAGTCCTAGGGGTATATGAGCCCTTGAATCCAGTATTAGGATGCTAAATGTCATTCTTGGTTCTGCAGTCTAGAGATGCATCAGCATTATTACAAGATCATAAACTGAAATAATGGGCATACCCCCTTTGTACTATGCCATGCCCCCTGCCTACCAACATAGTGAGCAGGGCAAAGACCAGGCAAAAAGTTAAAATTTTTCGGCAGAAATATATTGTTTATGCAAACAATTTTTCTTATGCCATTTTATAGGTATAATAATCCAAAAAAAAAGTAGAAATGAAGCAGCACTCACCACCATGTACATGAAAACATCAGTGCTTGTTTATTTCATCTGTCCATGTTGACATACCCAATTCAGCAGGTAAGATGCATACAACTCATATTGGTAACAGGTACTGTACATAGCAAAAATAAGTTTGCGTCTTTTCATCCATGCTTTCCACTTCCATAGTGGTAGCTCTATATCCTTTTTATAGCAGCATGCTCAGGTATAAAAAAGTTCCAAATTCACAAGATTTCAAGCAGACATGGGAGCTATATTTTCCCGTAACACAATAAGCATGCTATGCCGGTCTATGTCTGCCTGAAGTCTTGTGAATTTGGAACTTTTTATATCTGAGCACTCTGCTATAAAAAGGATATAAAACTACCACTATGGAAGTGGAAAGCATGGACTCACAAAATGAAGCGGAGCAAGGAATAAACGCAGGACGGAAAGGCGCAAACAACTTTTTTGCTACATACCTGTTAACATCATAAGTTGTCTGCGTCTTACCTGCTTGCCTTATCTGCCGACATGGACAGATGAAATAAACAAGCATTGATGTTTTCACACACATGGTGGTGAGTGCCGCTTTATTTTTTTAATTTTTTTCTGGATTATTATACTACTGAATTTATTAGAGCTGAGCACTCCACCTAGAAGTTACTTCACTTGCCCGCAGTATAGCCTGCCAGCAATTTGGGATGACACAGAGCTAAAAAAAAAAAAAAAAAGGGGGGGGGGGGGGGAGAAAAAATGTAAAATTATTTCTAATAATAATAATAAAAGAAGAAACAATAATACAAACAAGTATTGATGGTTGTAATAGTAGTACTCGACACTCAGTGTAGTACATATAATATCAGACCTCTAAAGGAATATGCAAAGAGTTAAATTTTATAGAGTAATCAATAATTACATCACCGGAGCCATAGGTACAAGAACTGTCACTAGTTCCTGATGGACTGAGTAATTTTAATCCTAATGTGTTTAGATCCTGCCAGGACGATGTCCCCTCTGCTGCGAGCAGGTACCTGGTAGACTTTAATATTGCACAAACCTTGACATCTCTTATAACTTCATTTACATTCTGCTGTCATTGTAAGTTGAATGATGTAACGCTGAGATGTGTCGGTCCCCGGGCTTATGGGACTCTAAATTGTTCTGCTTTCAAGTCCCCTGCTTTTCGGATTTCCTGTTTACCAAATTGCTGTGCATTTTAAGCAGATGTTTTAACTGAATTGAGGGAAGTCTGCTGAGACTCAGCAAATGTTATGTATCAGGAAAACTCAGAGTAATGACATTTAAGCGCAGATTAATACACACCGTTAGCAAAGGCAATTGTCTGCCAAAACTTTACCAAAGTCACCGTGTACATTACAACTAATGCCTAGGACTTAATGGGTTGGGAAACCGTCTGAATCACCCAGTGGCTGAGGAAGATGCACCCTGGAAACTGATGAGATCTTATAGTCATGTTTCTTTTTAAAAAATTCTTATTGTAAGACGAGGGCAGATTAGATGGACCTGGTGGTCTCCTTCTTCCAACAGTTTTCTATGTTTGCTCATCCATTTTCATGACTCCACTTTGCCAACACAGGCAACAGTGGGGGAGGGGGGAGGCAAGCTTAAAACAGCCCCCTACTTCCCAGGGTTCCCATACCACCAGCAGTAGTTGCCTTTTTAGTGCCAGTACCAACCAATTAGTAGTAGTAGTACAGTATAGAACATGATGGACAAGTAGTAGTGGTGGTAGTAGTAGTATGGTATAGAACATGATAGACAAGGCTGTGTCGGGGTAGTGGTAGTAGTAGTGGCAGTAGTAGTAGTAGTAGTAGTAGTAGTAGTAGTAGCAGCAGCAGCAGCAGCAGCAGCAGCAGTAGTAGTAGTAGTAGTAGTAGTAGTAGTAGTAGTAGTAGTAGTAGTGGTGGTGGTGGTGGTAATAATAGCAGCACTGTATAGAACACAATAAACAAGGCAAGAGATGTGTGGCTGTGTATGGATAGCAGTAATAGTAGTAGTTGTAGTAGTAGCACTGTATAAAACACAATGTACAAGGCAGGAGATTAGCTGCTGAGTAGTGATATTGGAAGGAGGCACCGGTTTGAGAGATTCCTCTAAAAAAAAAAAAAAAAAACTCATACAGTACGATTGGTTTAATAGCCAAATTGTTGGGAAATTCTGAACAAATTTTATTTACACCAAAGAGATTTGATCATCTCTCCTTTGCAGTTATCTGATATCAGCTCCCATCCTCATTTAAACCTGAATTTTGTATTCCGCCCGGTCCTATAAATGATCAATGACATCACTACTCCTTCCCAGAAATCCCTGGATTCGCTCTTAGTTTAGTAACAGCTGTCTGGGCTTTTCTAACATTAATGTGAAAGCTGCTCATCTTGGCCCAGGCAGCACAATAGACATTTCAGCATTGTATTTACTTTTTACCTACTAGTGGAGATCACTGCATTCAATTTCATTATTGGCTGTAAAATAAGATAGTGTTTTGCCAGTGGGGGCACAGACCTAAAAAAGAAATAAAAATAAAAGTTACAAAGATGATATGTTTTGGGTTCCTAATATTCGGTGTTCCTAATAGTGATTTATTTGTAATATATTAATGTCTATTGACTTTCTGAACTAATATCTAAACAGAGAACTGAGCTAATTACTTCCGTTATCTGGCTGATACAGATTCATACAAGCGGGTCGAGATTATGTTGCCGGGCATTAAAAGCAATTAGCGAAAAGGCAACGAAAAAGACAACAATTTTATTATTCATCAGTTATCAATGAATTTTTTTTCGACCGAGCACCAGCCATCCTTTTTATTGTTTTTTGCACAGCCGACGTTGTGTTTTTTATGGGTTGTTACTTTATAACAATAGAAAAGTGCTATTGTTTACAACACAATAAAAACTAATGGCAAGCAGAAAGTAAAGCCGGTTGCCATAGGGATCCTTCTCAACCAGTAAAACATTGAATTATATTGCCTTTTTTTTCCAGCAGGCTTGACAGCTAGGATGATAATCACTGCACATAGCTGGAACTCAACGGAAACCAACAATTATAACACATTTTGACATAATGGATATCAGCTTTATAACATTTTTTTCCCTAATGTGTCTAACTTATAAGATTATTTTCTCCGGTTTGGTGCACGTCTGACATTAGATATAATACCAGTTACTCAATAAATATAGTTCTGTGTTGATATAATATTCTATAATACTGTAAAATTCATAGAAAAGAAAAGTTCTCTTTAGAAAGTGTGGAAAAAAATACTTGCGTGAGCATAACACACAATTTTCTTAAAGTGTACCTGTCACAATGGGCCACTTCTTAATCGGCGGTGAGATCCATTGCTAATCCGGGAAGTTCAAGACACCATGGATATGGTGACACAATGAGGTGGTAATGTGCGCAATCCCTATTGGATTCTAAGGGAGTTGCGCATATTACAGTCTCATTGCATATTTGTATCCATTGAGACCCAAACTTCTGGATTACCAATGGATCTTGCCACTGACCTTGAAGCGGCTCATTGTGACAGCTACACTTTAAGGGTAAATTCACAAAGGCGGATCCGCCGGGAGTCTCACGCACAAAATCCGCAGCTAATCCGCAGCTAAACCGCAATACACGTATTAATAATAATAAGAATAATACATGTATTGCGGATTAGCTGCTGATTAGCTGCGGATTTCCTGCGTGAGACTCTCGGCGGATCCGCCTGTGTGGATTTACCCTAAGAGGAATGTTTGGGTTAGAGAACAAATTTTCCGGTTATGTGTCACCCAGGGTTCGAGCCACAGTTAGTTCCTAGAACTTTTGACATGTCTTAGAGCTGTGTCCAAAGTTTTGATAAATTTCTAGTCTGGGTGTTCAAGTCCTCACTAGAGCTAAGGGGTAGAAGTGCTCGCTAAGCATGCTCTCTCCGCACTTTTTCCTCATGGCTGGAGAAAAACTTCCGTAGTTACTGAATAGGAAAGGCTAACAGTACTAAGAAATGAAGTTTGGTCTGTCCAAGTTTGGATGCCGCTGGGTGGTCCACAATCCCAGATATGGGCATGCAAGCTTGAAGAGAGAGTAATCTAACAGCATCTGTATTATGATTAAATTTCAAGCTTTAATTCATATCAGGTACAGCAGATCCCAGTCATTGATTGGCTGAGCAGACTGTCCATCAACTGGGTCATAACGTTGGCTCTGATTGATATCCTGGAGCCCGGCAGGGGTCCCTTAACACTAATCTATCGCTGGAGAGGCACAGGGAGAGGTGGGTTGGTGAGGTTTGTTATTTTCCCCACTGGCCCTGCATTAAAAAAAAAAAAAAAATCCCGTAGCCGGACTTCTCCTCTAAATGAGATGTCTCTGCTGACCTTCTTCCAGTTTGTGCAGCAAAGCTGTGATGAAACATTCCCTCATTAAACAGGTGTCCATTTATGGTCAAGGATGGTTCATCTTGACCATCCTAATATTTCCTTTCTTATTCCCTTGGGATAGATATATGTTTATTGCAGGCAGGTTGACATTCATTGGCTATGTACAAACAACCTAACTTTTAGATTAAGAATGGACGCTGATTGCAATGAAATCAGCGTCCGTTCTTTACTGCATGGGTGGCATTGCACTCAAGTCAATGCAATGCCGCCCGCTGTGTCCGCACTATGTTATGTTAACACCCGTTCTTTAGAATAATAATATACCTGCCAATTATTTAGGGACACTGTCCAGTGACCAACGTCCGGAAATAGTAGCTGTTCACACAATGTAATGTGCAGCAGTGGGCGCATATTACATTCAAGTGGCTAATTGATTAGCAAGCACCCCCTGATGATGCCCGCAGGTCAATGTTAAAAAAGAACATTCCTCCAGTCGATACAGGGCTGCAGAAACATCCTAATTGCAGCCCGGCAGCCCACAGTTTAACAGTATCCGTTGCTATGCAACAAACACTGTTAAACGTAGTGTGAACATAGCCATTTACTGAAGATTTATCATCCACATCTGCTGGAAGTTTTCCCAAGCATCTACTACTTTTTTATAAAGATGAGCGAACCAGACGGATTTCGGGTTCGTATGTATCAGAAATCTCGGCGGCTGACTCCCGCTGTCTGCTCCTTCCGTGCAGCGGGTGGATACATCGTAAGGAACGCCTGGAAAACTGGGATACAGCCATTGGCATTGGCTGTATCCCAGTTTTCCAGGCGTTTCTTACGATATATCCACCCGCTGCATGGAGGGAGCAGGCAGCCGGAGTCAGCCGCCGAGATTTCTGATTCATACGAACCAGAAATCCGGCTGGTTCGCTCATCCCTACTCTTTTAGTAATAATGCTTCCAGAGCCTTGATAAAGTTGATCGCTCAAGTCTACAATAGGAGGATAGGTCTCGAATTTGAACCCTTCCCTATATCTTTAAATCTCTGGTTCCACCCTTGAATAGTATAGTCCTTTCATATATTTTACAAAATATTTGAAAAGCGCTTTGAGGCACGATGTACAATATATTCATATGCAAATACACAAGAAACAAAAGTCCTTTACTTAAACGATGGTACCAATTAAACGCTCTTCATAAGGATTACACTTATATAATACATCTGTCAATCCCAATTCTATTTGACAAATCGCTGCAGATCCGTACATCACGGTGACATCATACGAATGAGCTGTCACCGAAAAGAAGCCTTAATTGTTCTCACCATCACTTCCTGTCCTTCAAACTTTTCTTCCAGATTTCTTAACGAAGAACATCTTTTTTTTTTTTTTTTTTTTATAGAATTTTTGCTAAAGGAAAGGAAGAGTTTCCCACAGAGGGTTTTCAGACGGGTACATATTCTTAAATTGATATGTTTTCTAATGTTTAAGCTTCGGCAGGAATACTTAAACAGATTTGCTTGGTATATCTTTGAATAACAAGTCAACTGGTGAAAAGTAATTTAAAGTGTTGGATGAAAGTCAGATCTTGTTATTAGGCAAGTAACATTGGCATCAGAATACTAATTTGCCGTGGAGATGCCTGTGGTTAACTGGAAACTTTTGGCAATTAGGTCTTGAATGTGAATTTAAGTCCAATAAAATGGAGAAAAAAGAAAAGAAAAGCTGGAAAAAAATAAATAAAAAATATTATATATATATTTATATCCCCAACCTTCCATTAGTTTATAAAAAAAAAAAAAAGATTTACAAGAGTTTTTTTTTTTTTTTTTTTTTTGTTATTATCAGAGGCTTTTATGAGAGCAAACTTTTTATGTTGTAGCACAGCTCCATTATGACATGACAGCAGTAGGTCCAGAACCATCTCCTTTTTTTAGCAGATGATATTCATACGCTATAAAAGCTCAGGGATATCTTGTCGCCTCTCGCAAGTTGTTTTATGGCGGTGAAGGTTTTACTTTGTTTTCCTTGTTGCATTGTCCCTCAAAAAGTGGATTAATCATCAAGAACGAGTTTTTACCATCAATAAAAAAAAAGTCAGAAACTATACAGTAAAGTGTTTTTTTTCCCCTCAATTATTATTATTATTATTTTTTTTTTTTAATTATTTGGTAGAGTAGCTTATTCCCATTTATTTAAAGAGAAACGAAGGCAATTTTTATTTTTTTTTTAAATAAACTGATATCAGAAAGCTGTACAGATTTGTAAATTAATTCTATTTAAAAATCTTAAGTCTTCCAGTACTTATCAGTGTTATGATCGCGCCAGAAAAGGCATCAGTGTCACCCTCTGCGGTGAAGATCCGACCTCTGCGCCAAAGACTGCTCTTTTGGCATTAGTCCGTTCCTGGTTTTATTATGTTCTTTGCTTATGTCTTCTGTGATCCGGTCCATGTTTTCTCAGTTCTCCCTGCACTTTCCTTGCTATGTTCTATTCACTAATTGTCTCTGCTGTGTTCTGATTGACAGGTCTCTTCACCTCTAGCTTTCTGTGATTCTCTTGTGTGTTTCTGCTGCTCTACCTATCAGCTTGGAGTCTGAGACTTCTGTTCCCTTATAGCTTGGTCTCTCCCTTCACTCTGGGCTCTTGATAGCTTTGTCCAGCTGGTCTGTTCAGCTAGATCCAGCCTTTGTCATATTGTCTGGTTTTCTGATCCCTTTGCAATCCTTTTTGCCTTTTGTTGTCTTTTGGTTCTGTTTACCTTGCTTAGTCCTCAGTGTTCCTTGCTTAGTCCTTAGTTCTTCTTGCTACTATCTCCGGCTTTTGGTTCTCTGTTTACCTTGTTGCATCTCTGGCTTTCGTCCTCCATTGGTTTGGTCACTGGTTCCTCGCTGCCTTCTTGGTCCTGTCCTTCTGTGTGACTTTGCCTTGTCTACTGTCATTGTACCTTGTTCGCCTGCACTGTGTCTTGTCTGTGTTTTGCACTTACTGCAGCGTAGGGAACGCCGCCCAGTTGTGGACGATCATTTAGGACCTGCACTGCAAGTAGTTAGGGACAGTGTGGGGTTCTTAGCCAAAGGGCCCACTTGTCCTGTGTCTCTTTGTTCCCCGGGGCCCTGACAATCAGCTGCTGTATGGTCTGCAGGAAGGGGTGTATTCATTCAGGTCTGACACTGTGCTCTCTGCTGCCATCTCTCTCCATGTCAGGAAATGTTAAGAGCAACAGTATATCCCCATAGAAAACCTCTCCTTCTGTCATGTACAGAGATGCCAGCAAAGAGCACTGTGTCAGACTGGAAAGAATACATCACTTCCTGTAGGGCATACAGCAACTGATAAGTACTGGAAGACTTGAGATTTTTAAATAGATGTAAATTACAAATCTATAAAACTTTCTTAGACCTGCTGATTTAAAAGAAAATTCATTTTGCTGGAGTTCCTTTTTAACCTTTCTCACCATCCAGAGTGAATAGGTAACAATGGGGGCTTATTTATAGCACTGCAAGTGTATGGGCACATTGGTTGTACTTATAAAATCACTTAGATGCTTGTGATTGTCACTCACTACACCATGGATCAGACAAAACTCAAATCCTTAAAAGTTAAAAAAAAAAGTTTCAGTAAATTTAAGTGCACCTACCACCAAAAAAAAAGAAAAATTTTTTGACATGTCGTGGAGACAAGTTTTTATTTTTAAAGGTTTGAGTGATCAGGAGAACGAGCTGGGAGAAGCCTATGTTGTCAAATGTCTCTCTCCCCCCTCTATGTCTATGTGAGCAAGACAGCCCCATAGATTTACATTATGTGGTCACCTCGATAAAGTAGTAAGAGCTCAGAGAGAATGCGCAGAGTGAACAATCAGACTCCCGCTGATAATTTTTTTTTTTTATATGGTCTCTATAACATGTATATGTAGAATAAAATATACACATCAATTTATAGTTGGAAATTCTACCTTGTGGAACTCTTTGCTGTACCATCAATATATTCCGCAGGACTGTACATCACCACCAGCATCTTGGTCCAAGTGGGACGTCTAATTAGCCTTTGAGTACATCTCTTCTGGACTATGAGAGAAAACTCTTCACGCAGGGAGAACATGCACAATCCATGCAGAGGTTGTCTTTATTTGGAACTCAGGACCCCATTGCTTCATAGGAACTACGTTAACCATTGAGTTAATGCTGATGGGGTCCCAGTGGTTTACTAAAACAGGTTTAAAAACAAATATCACAATATCATTTTAGATGGCCGTCGACAATGACAGTCGCCAAATCCTGTGTCGTGAGCATAGCCTTTGGAATACATATATGTCATTTTTAGGTTAGGTAACTTCCTCAAGGATTATGTTTTTTTTCCTACTATTGATCTGGTTTTATTTCTGAATTGTTGCGTGCGGCATGATATTGCACACATTCCTGACATTGCCCACAATCCTTTGTGCTTGTATGTGAAGGAGACAAACTGCTATTACTTCCAGTATAAGGCTATGTTCACACTCAATAAGAGACCAGTTGTTCTGTGACCCGGCCGGTCTCTGAAAAGATCATCCCCACCGGTATTGCAGTACCGGCCAAATAATCATTTCAGCTGCTGAGTTCTGATGTGGGCCCATCCGTGCGCTCCCGCATCAGAACTCCCCACAGCACACTATGGAGCGTGCAGCCGCAGCCGCTCGCTCCATAGTGTGCACTGACATGGTTTTCTGCGGCCGCTATTAACTGAATGTCAGTTTTCTACGGCGCCACAAGAGATCCCGGCCGGAGCGTATACTATGTGTATACACTCTGGCCAGGATTCCATAGAACATAAGGCAACGTATCTATTCGTGAAAAGAAAAAAAATACGTTGTGTGAACATAGCCGAAACTAGAGATGAACTAGGCATGTGTGACCATCCTAGCGAATTTCATAGGGTGGACGCAATTATCAAAACATTGCAGGCACATGGAGGATTAGCAAGTATACATCTCTTAAACAGTACATTATCAGAAATACTTGAACATGTGAAATTTATTTGAATTTACATAATTTGTCGTTTTAGACCAATTTATTCTAACCGGAAACCCCTCTAAACAAAAAACAGAATTTGAGATTTTTTTCCATTTTGCAATAACAAGCAATGCCAACACATAACAGCCCAACATATGCTTAGAGGAGACTCCTTTGGTATTTGCCAGGTGAATCTGGATCTATTGATATGATGGGCATGTGGACAGTCTTATCTATATAATAAATACTTATAATCAATAAAATAGTTAAATCCATAAGAAGAAAGAACTTCCAAGACCTGAAATGGTTTCTACTTGTAAATCCTAAACATTGCTAAAATATTTAACCTGCCATTTGTTTTGTGGGTTGTAATTCAGGTAATGTGCTTGTTAGTTAAAGGACAACTCCCACAAAAAATTTTTTTTGCTCATTTAACACACATTACAAAGTTATATAACTTTGTAATGTGGTTAAATACCCGGCCTGGCCCCCTTCCCCCCACTTTCGGACCCCCGACCCCCCACCCCGGAAGTTAAGGAATGTATACATTACCTATTACGATCGTCACGGTCCTCTTCTCCGGGGCGGCATCTGGTGACGACGACGTCAGAGCCGAGGGGCGGTCCGGGTCTTCTTCCTCCTCGGCGTCTTCATGCAAAGTGAATGGGGATGAAAAGGCTGCTGGTGCACATGCGCACCAGCAGCCTTTTCATTGGCTGGAGCGCATCACATGGCTTCCAGCTTGCTCAGCCCTGATTGGCTGAGCTTGCTGGAAGCCATGTGATGCGCTCCAGCCAATGAAAAGGCTGCCGGTGCGCAAGCGCACTGGCAGCCTTTTCCATCCCCTGGACCCGGAAGTTGGAGACATCGCTGGATGGCGGACGGCGGCGACGGAGAGGCGGACGGCGGGCGAATCGAGTGGCGATCGTCACCGGAGAGATGGTGAGTATGGTGTCTGTGTGTGTCTGTGTGTTTTTTTTTTTTGGGGTCCCGCGGGAGTTGTCCTTTAAAGCCGGTCATTTTCCTCCCAGTGGTTGGCCGTACACAGCCTTAGCCAGGTGAAGTTTTCCATCCAATCCGGGATATTGTTCACCGGCAATATAAAGAAGTCGGAAAGCTTGTTGGTGTAATTATTCACGAGACGTTATGTAACCGTTGTATCTAGTCGCCGCCGTCTCTTTAATCTTATTATTTCTTATTACAGTTCACAACCGAGAGATCCAGGGCGTGATAGCATTAACCTTATTTGAAGACTACATCTACTGGACAGACGGCAAAACCAAGTCTCTAAGTCGAGCCCACAAAACTTCCGGAGCAGACAAGACCTTACTACTCAACTCTTGGCACACCATATCGGATATTGAAGTTTACCACGCTTACCGACAGCCTGATGGTGATTGTCGCTTTAAGATTTCATTGTATCTGTTGTATTTTTACAAATCTACTTTATTCAAGTCGTATTCTGTTAGATCATATGGTGCATGGTAATTTGTCAATGTTTTGTAAGCAATGTTTGCAGTATGTACTTGAGCCTTCGACCCTGGGGAAATGTAGCTACAGAAGAGGAAATTCATAAAAACTGCAAAGTAGAGTGAAACAAACATGAAAACTTTTTCAAGGGGGTCTTCTGGGATTTTGTAAATTTTAGAAAAAAAGTTGAAGAATTAGATGTGTTCCCAATTTCCAATATAGATAGTAGTAAAGTCTGAGTGTTGGTCTCTTGCGGGTATTGGTTGTTCTCATACAGAATGCCCATAAGGGAGTACTATCAAAGGCCCTATCCATCAAAAATTCTCAGAAAAAAACATTGACATGTTGACCAGAGCAGCCAGAGTTTCTTTCCCTGTTCCTGTTGGATGTTATCCATAAGAGATTGATGCATTCTGAGCGTGCAGCATTTAATTACTTTTAGGACTGAGACCATAAGATTGTCATTGAGATGAACATGTATGGATTTCACAGGGCCGAGAACAACAGGTTGTTTATTCAAAACAGGCGCACGGAGGATAAGTACATTTGACAAATTATTAATTTCACATTATGCATCAGTTCAGACCCATTTATCTTAAAGGAGTTTTCAAGGTAAAATGCACTGATGAGCTATCCACAGGATCACTGATCAGCTCCCACCCTGAAAAGTAAGCAAGACCGGAAGCAGTTTTTCTCCATTCACTGTGTACTGGTGGCAAGGTGTAACTGCAGCTCAGCTCCTGTTCAATTAAATGGGGGCTGAGCTGCATTAAAGGGGTTAGCCGGAGCTCCCACATTTTTAACATGTTACTGCCATGCGAGAAATCATAACAAACATGTTATACTTACCTCTCGGTGCTCCCTCATTGTCCCAAACGTGCATACAGTAGCTCATAAGTACTGGAAGACCTCTGTCCGTGACAGGAACTGTCTAGAGCAGTTACCAATCCCTATAGAAAACCTCTGCTGCTACAGACAGTTCCTGACATAGACAGAGGTGGCAGCAGAGAGCACTGTGTCAGACTTTAAAGAATACACCACTTCCTGCAGGACATTCAGCAGCTGATGAGTATTGGAAGACCTGAGATTTTTTTAAATGGAAGTAATCTACAAATCCATGTAACCTCTGCATTTACACCCTTTATCCGGCTCCAGGATGCAGAAGCTGGATTTCTACTGCTAGAGGACACCAGGTCACAACCCAAGAGTAGTCCTGGTGTGTGTAGCAGCTGGCCTAGTGGATGAGATGGTACCAGTATATGGCACTATGAGGTCAGACAAGTAAGTGTAGTTAGGAACGAGTTAGTTTGGTGTACAGAGATCAGACAGAGACATAGAAAACAACAGGAAAGAAGATTGAGGTAGGTGGGACAGGTCAGAAATGTAGGCTGGAAACAGGATAACTTCAGGAAGCCGGAACAGGTCAGGATAAGCAGAATACAAGGCACATAGGGGGAGATTTATCAAACATGGTGTAAAGGGAAACTGGCTCAGTCGCCCCTAGCAACCAATCAGATTCCACCTCTCATTCCTCACAGACTCTTTGGAAAATGAAAGGTGGAATCTGATTGGTTGCTAGGGGCAACTGAGCCAGTTTCACTTTACACCATGTTTGATAAATCTCCCCCAATGTCACTAATACAGAGACCAATATGATATTAAGGGAATAGGGAATAGGTTGGGCTAATTTTTATAGAACAGGGGTAGGAAACCTTGGCTCTCCAGCTGTTGCAAAACTACAACTCCCATGATGCCTGGTCATCTAAAGCTCCACCTTTGGCTGTCCAGGCATGATGGGAGTTGTAGTTTTGCAACAGCTTGAGAGATAAGGTTCCCTACCCCTGATATAGAGGTATATACAGATCAGGGATTGAAAGAGGGCAAGTTTTGAGTGTGCTCGCTGTCCCTTTAAATAGGAACAGGATCTAGTGTGCACACCCTACAGGCCAGGAGTGGAATGACAGCAGGACAGGGAGCAGCAGCATGGCACTGACAGCCACAGTAGCGCCAGACACAGAAGCAATAGGAAAATATCCCCATTAGGTCTTTCCGTAGCATTTGGAGCTTTGTAACAGAAAAAAAGAAAAACACCTATATGCCTAGGAGAATAATATACTATGAAACTTTGGAAAATGACACTCAGTACCAAACTAGTATTAGATAACACCTATATAGTACTGTGTATCCTCAATCGCAATCATGAATGACTCAAGATTCAAAGTTAACAAAACTTTATTTATTCCATTACAAAAAGAAAAAAACATAAAATCAAGACCTAGGAGGTGGGAGACCCCACTACTGGGACAAGGGTAACCAATGATCATTTAAAGTGCATGTGCATATTATGCACATCCACTTTAAGGCTATGTTCACACTACGTATTGGACCGGCCGTCACGGAAGGGAAAGATCATCACTGCAGTACCGGTTGGATGATCTTTCCTACCGCAGTGTTCTGATGCGGGTGCATCAGCGCGCGCCGGCATCAGAACTTCACACAGCACACAATGAAGCTTGCGGCCGGAGCCGCTGGCTTCATTGTGTGAACTGACAGGCCTTTCTGCGGCCGCAATTCACTGAATTGCAGCTGCAGAAAACTGACATGTCAGTTCTTTGCGGCGCCGAATTGGGATCCCGGCCGGAGCGTATACTATGTATATATGCTCTGACCGGGATCCCACAGCAGATAAAGCAATGTTCCACACAGTACAAAGTATGGCCGTTGTTGCCGATTGCCACTTTAACGTAGTGTGAACATAGCCTAAGGCTATGTTCCTTGCGATCAGCAACAACGGCTGTACTTTTTACGAAAGTATACATTGCCTTGTCTTCTATGGAATCCCAATAGCGGCCAAAGAAAACTGACATGTCAGTTGTTTGCGGTGCCGCAAGAGATCCCGTCCGGAGCGTATACTATGTGTATACGCTCCGGACGGGATCTCTTGCGGCACCGCAAACAACTGACATGTCAGTTTTCTTTGGCCGCTATTCAGTGAATAGAAAACCCTGTCACTGCACACTATGGAGCAAGCGGGTCCGGACGCGCGCTCCATAGTGTGCAGTGGGGAGTTCAGATGCGGGTGTGCACGAATGCGCCCGCATCAGAACTCTAAAGCTGCAAAGATGGCCTAAATGATCATTGGTTACTCTTGTCCCAGTAGTGGGGTCTCCCACCTCCTAGGTCTTGATTTTATGCTTTTTTTTTTTTTTTGTGATGGAATAAATAAAGTTTTGTTAATAGTTTTGAATCTTAAGTCATTCATGGATACACAGTTAGATGTTATTTTGTAACAGATAAAGTCTTGACTAATATCCTCCAGATCTTCCCTCATTGTCTCTAGTTATCTCACTTATCCTCCGCGCCGGGTAGGAAGCAATCATTTGTAAATTGATAGGTTGCATCCTCACGGCAATGTGGGCCAGCCCATGAAATAGCTGCTTCCGCTGCCGGCGCAGGTGACAGGTCGGCGTTAATTTGGATGTACTATCCGGCAAAGCTGCAGCTAAATTATCAGGCAGGGACGCTAAATTGTCACTTTGAAGTTCTCTCGAGAAGAAATCAAATAAACAGTAACGTTCTCGCAAGAAAGTTCGACATTTTAATGAACGGCTTAAATGGGAATAAATCTCAGCACGCGGCTACGTGTAACCCAGCGCTAATCTTTCATTTGCTGATGGAGTCAGCGTGCAGGTGTCCCCTCATCTGTATGCATCCTGTCTCACTCGATGGGTTCCTAAATGGCTTTTTATGTAGTGTGCGAGTGGCGGTGTGTTATCACAGTATCATAGGAAGCGTTTTATTAACGGCCAGATACATGTCCTTGTCATAATGCATTTGGTGTAATTCTTTATTAGGTCTCTTCTTCTGTTTAAAGCATCTTATTAAAGAATTCAATTAACTTGATACGTGTGGAAATGTGATGGATTATACCATTGTCTTTGTAGTGCCTGACCACCCTTGTAAGATTAATAACGGAGACTGCAGTCACTTATGTCTATTATCGCCCCACCGGTCACACACCTGTGCCTGCCCAACTAATTTTTACCTCGCAGAAGATAATAAGACGTGCCTGTCTAACTGCACCGCCAGTCAGGTGAGTTCTTCTCGGAGGAAATTATATAGTGTATGATGTGTTCTTCTACGTCTTACCTCTTCTTTACTCATTTTCATAAATGCATATTGTATTTTATGTTACTGCATGAAGAGCAACACTAACCAGGAATAAAATCTCCCAACCATTATAATGTTATCAGTATTATAATAGTTATATTCTTGTATATAGGAGCAGTATTATAGTAGTTATATTTCTGCATATAAGGAGCAGTATTATAATAGTTATATTCTTGTATATAGGAGCAATATTATAGTAGTTATATTCTTATATATAGGAGCAGTATTATAGTAGATATATTTTTGTATATAGGGGGCATTACTATAATAGTTATATTCTTGTATATAGGAGGCAGTATTATAGTAGTTATATTCCTGTATATAGGATCAGTATTATAGTAGTTATATTCCTGTATATAGGGGCAGTATTATAGTAGTTATATTCTTGTATATAGGAGCAGTATTATAATAGTTATATTCTTGTATATAGGAGCAATATTATAGTAGTTATATTCTTATATATAGGAGCAGTATTATAGTAGATATATTTTTGTATATAGGAGCAGTATTATAGTAGTTATATTCCTGTATATAGGAGAAGTATTATAGTAGTTATATTCTTGTATATAGGAGCAGTATTATAGACGTTACATTCTTGTATATAGGGAGCAGTATTATAGAAGTTACATTCTTGTATATAGGAGCAGTATAATAGTAGTTATATTCTTGTATATAGGAGCAGTATTATAGTAGTTATATTCTTGTATATAGGAGGCAGTATTATAGTAGTTATATTCTTGTATATAGGAGCAGTATTATAGTAGTTATATTCTTGTATATAAGAGCAGTGTTATAGTAGTTATATTCTTGTATATAGGAGCAGTATTATAGTAGTTATATTCTTGTATATAGGGGGCAGTATTATAGTAGTTATATTCCTGTATATAGGAGCAGTATTATAGTAGTTATATTCCTGTATATAGGAGAAGTATTATAGTAGTTATATTCTTGTATATAGGAGCAGTATTATAGACGTTACATTCTTGTATATAGGGAGCAGTATTATAGAAGTTACATTCTTGTATATAGGAGCAGTATTATAGTAGTTATATCCCTGTATATAGGGAGCAGTATTATAGTAGTTATATTCCTGTATATAGGGGGCAGTATTATAGTAGTTATATTCCTGTATATAGGGGCAGTAGTATATTAGCTATATTCTTGTATATAGGAGGCAGTATTATAGTATTTATATTCTTCTATATAGGAGCAGTATTATAGTAGTTATATTCTTGTATATAGGAGCAGTAGTATATTAGCTATATTCTTGTATATAGGAGGCAGTATTATAGTAGTTATATTCTTGTATATAGGAGCAGTATTATAGTAGTTATATTCTTGTATATAGGGAGCAGTATTATAGAAGTTACATTCTTGTATATAGGAGCAGTATTATAAAAGTTATATTCTTGTATATAGGGGGAAGTATTATAGTAGTTATATTCTTGTATATAGGAGCAGTATTATAGTAGTTATATTCTTGTATATAGGAGCAGTATTATAGTAGTTATATTCTTGTATATAGGAGCAGTATTATAGTAGTTATATTCTTGTATATAGGAGCAGTATTATAGCAGTTATATTCTTGTATATAGGAGCAGTATTTTAGTAGTTATATTCTTGTATATAGGAGCAGTATTATAGGAGTTATATACTTGTATATAGGGTGTAGCATTATAGTAGTTATATGCTTGTATATAGGAGGCAGTATTATAGTAGTTATATTCTGTATATAGGAGCAGTATTATAGTAGTTATATTCTTGTATATGGGGGGCAGTATTATAGTAGTTATATTCTTGTATATAGGAGGCCGTATTATAGTAGTTATATTCCTGTATATAGTGGGCAGTATTATAGTAGTTGCATTCTTGTATATAGGGGGAAGTATTATAGTAGTTATATTCTTGTTTATAGGGGCAGTATTATAGTAGTTATATTCTTGTATATAGGAGCAGTAGTATAGTGGTTATATTCTTGTATATAAGGGCAGTATTATAGTAGTTACATTCTTGTATATAGGAGGCCGTATTATAGTAGTTATATTCTTGTATATAGGGAGCAGTATGATAGTAGTTATTTTTTTTTGTACATAGAGGGAAGTATTATAGTTATAATAGTTACATTCCTGTATATTAAAAGCAGTGTTACAGTGGGTATAATCTGGTAGGATGCAGTAAGATACGTTTGACACTGAATTATTACCTTACAATAAATGGGATCTTTTGATGCCTTTAATTTGGATAGCATATATGGTCTCCTTATGTTTGGCTGTAAGCATCGGAACCTGTCCACAAGATCTGTCATGGTGACCCTGACTTTTCATACACTTTTTTATAATACTAGCGTCTTTTCACCTTCTTAAGCACCAAAACCCTGATATGATTGTACCCTCTGTGCATCTCCTATAGCTTTGCGCTCTTCCCTAGACAGATGCTATATAATGGTGAACTTATAGTCAATGACAATGATCTTCATACAGGAAAATGCAGGGAGGACACAGTTATTGCCCTCCTTGCACCCTACTATCCTATCCTCCTGGGCTAACAATGCTAGAAGGAAACTTCAGATCATGTTGAAGACAGTCTTAAGAGCCTTACAGATTACATTATGTTCATTGACACATTGGAGACAGGGAGGGGTTAAGAATCAAATGAGAATTGTGTTTGGTTTAAGTTTTTAGGTCAATAAACTGAGATCCCATGGGAAGAAAATATATTCATGTCCTGTCGGTTGTATCTCAGCTAGCCTCCTTCATCTAAGCATTTACTGGGGTATAAAACAACTCGCACATTTTTATTAGCTGGAAGAGACTTATGTTTTCCTCTACCCTGAAAAAAAAAAGGAATTAAGATAAATTATTACATTATAATGTGCAAATTCGTAAAAGTTCATTAAAATTGGATAAATATTTTATGTATTCAGTCCTGGATCTAATTCCCCGTTACCATAATATACTGTACCGCCGCCTGGAATCAATTTTTGCAGTTACAGAATAATTTTTACTCAGCGGCAGAATCCTTCAAGCAGGTGTCTCTTCTCTCCTCTTTTTTTTTTTTTGTAACTAATTCCCTTAAAGGATAATCACATCCAAAATGTGAATTCAGCAGAAATAAACTAAAATAGGAATAATAAAATTCGAGATGAAAAGGTTTTATGCCATTTTTGACAATCGCTGCCATTTGTCTTATACTTCCAGGCGCCGTCATTGTGGCTGAAAGTTAAATGGACAAGAGAACTTTCTGCATTGAGTCGATCTCCGGGCTCCAGCCTAAGGGCTTACATACTTTATATGTCACCTATAAAATGTTATAAACACATACTACACATTTATATTACTCATTTCTCAAGGATTTTTACATTCCAATACTTTGACTGATCCCGGTATCGGTCTATCCCTGTGAATTGTTGCCTCACCAACAGGTCAAGTTTTGAGGATTTCCCATACAAAGAACACCTGTGATAATACCTAATCCACTGAGTTATATTATATCACCTGTGATAATACCTGATGCACTGAGCATAATTATATCACCTGTGATAATACCTGAGTATAATTATATCACCTGTGATAATACCTGATGCACCGAGTATATTCGAGTAGATCACCTCTAAAATGCTAAGAAAATCCTCAAAAATTGAGAAACACTGGTCTAGAATAAGTAATCCTAGAAATCGGTGATCAACAGAAGTCAATGGTCTACAGCAAAGCTCCATAGAATTCTACACTCTATAGCACGGCTCCATAGAAGCTGATCATCTACGGTAAATCACTAAAAATATTATTGTCTACAGTAAGGCCTTAAAGACCTCTCAGGTCTACAGTAAGATCCTGCAATGTTTTGGGATCTACAGTAAGCTACAGTACATAAAAGTCAGTGGTATATAGTAAAAGACCATTGAACTTTTGAGTCTACAGCAAGGCCCAATAGAAGTATCTGGTCTACAATAAGACCCATGGAAGACTATAGTCTACAGTAAGTCCCCATTAAAGTCTTTGATCTACATTACAGCCCCATAGTATCTACAGTGTACCTAAGGCCACATAAAAGTCTATACTCTACAGTAAGGCCCCATTGAAGTATCTCGTCTAGTAATGCCCCTTGGAAAAAAAAAAAAAAAAAAAAAAAACGACATGTGGTCTACAGTAAGGCCTCATACACGTCTGTGATCTACAGTAAAACCCTATAGAAATCAATGATTTACAGTGAAACCCATGTTAGGTCTCATAAAAGTCTATAGTATACAATAAGACCCGATAAAAGTCTATAGTTTAGAAGCCTTTAATAAATTGTAATGCCCCACTGAATTCTATGATATATAGTAAGGACCCACAGAAGGTCTGGGGTCCACAGCAAGACTCATAGAAATCTATGATCTACATTGAAGCATCTGTATAGCCCAATAAAAGACTGTTGTATACAGTAAGGCCACAACGGGGTCTATGATCTACAATAAGGTCCTATAAAAGTTTGTGATCTTCAGTACAGCCACACAGAAGCCTGGGATTTACATTAAGGCCCCATAGAAGTCTAGGATCTACATTAGGCCATATAGACGCTATGGTCTACAGTAACGTTTCATAGAAACCTCTGTAGCAAAATTTATACAAATTCACACTATTGCAAGAAATAGGCAAAATTGTACAGAAGCCCAGTATATACCTCCAGGAATCTTCTTAAATGGCAACTCGGGCAAAGGTCTTTTTAATATACAGTATATGCCCAGGGATGTGGGGCTTAAAAATAAAGCAGACTTCCTACCTGGCTCCTGCAACACCATTGGTGCCTCAGACAATCTGTCCCGCGGTGCAGCTGCTTCTCGGACCTTTTGTCGCGACGTTGGCTGGGTGGGATTGCAAGGTCACAACAACAATTCCCAGAAGTGGCCACACAGCAGGACGGAGCGGGTGACATACCAACAGGGTCGGGGGAGCCAGGGAGGTAAGTCTGCTTTATTATTTTTAAACTTCCAATCCCTGGGCATATATTATAAAAGACTCCTGCCTGGAGTATCCCTTTATTTTTTTTTTATTTTTTTTTTTTAGTAAAAGTTTACATAAAAAGAAAAAGACTAACTTGATAATAAAGCTATAACTTATTTCATAAAAAGGCTTCAACTTTTCTTCAGCTATAACATACTACACAGTTTAGCAGCATGATATTGCAGCATACAGCCACAACATACAGTACTATGCAATGCAGTTTATATTCCCCACTTGATCTACTGACTTGTGTCATTCCCCATAAACTTTACGAGCTTTGGTGTGTCCATAATAAATACCATACCATTAAACATAAGCACATGTAAAACCTATTGTGCTATACACCGCCACATCATAAAAACATCCCGGCTCGCATCTGGATTGCTTAATTGATGAAATGTATTATACGTCTATTGTCTAGTCCTGAGCCGGCTGCCTGCATTCATAAAGCAGGATTTACAGACGCGTATAATTCCCATCGTGTCTACGAACACTTTACAAATACATTAGGAAGTCTGATAAGAGACCCCAGACTAATCATTCACCTGTACTTGTAATGTTCTTCCGCTATTGACTGTCAATAGGTAATTGAAACAACCAGCGCCGCTTCTTTGTTGACCAGATGTTGTCGACAGAAATAATTTATCTAATTCTTCGGTCAACAATGGAAACAAGATCTTCCTAGCAGATGAGAGTGATGATTCAATGGTTCTTCAGCCAGTAAACAGTCTAGAGGACAGCTGCGTGCTGCGGAATATACGGTATTTTGCTACCGGTGATTGAATCGCTTACTTGTCATAAAAATCAAGTGTCAAGAATGTAAAGAGGCCGTCTACTTTATACAACCCATTTGGGGGCATATGGACGGTAATTGAGAGGTTCCACAGTCAGGTCTCCTTTTGTAATCCCTTGTGGATGAGCCTTGATGGTGAAGTCATTGCCAGAGAAAGTGTTTCAATGAAAAAGTGAGGATCCGGCACTCCAAATAATAGAATAAAAATCCAAAATTTTATTAGGACATGTTAAAAACCAGCTGAGCAACTCATGCTGTGTGGCCTGGTGGACTGACGCGTTTCGCGCATGCGCGCTTAATCATAGTCTAATGGTCAGTGTATGGCCAAGGATTTAAAAACAAGTAATGGCCAATGAGATTTCTCCCAGTGCAAGTGTGTGCAGATGGGAGGAGTGCGTACAATCAGTAATGAGATTCTACGTGTGCACTGCACGGTTGACGCTGCGGCTAATTCACATTGTGAGATGTGAGTGCGCCAAGCGCCAACACATGCTGTAGGTCTATCCACAATTGCAGCGTAATGGAGAGGGTGTATGATAGCATACGATGAGCGTAAGAGCATGAAGCTGAGTAAGTGGCTAGGTCATATGTTAATTGAAAAAAGTAAAATTCTGTCCTTTATGTCACCTCTTTGTTGGATTACTTATAGTACATCAATATTTGTACAAAATTTGGTGCAATCGTGGCAAACACTATTTTTGACGGAACCCCTTTGCCTCTGAGCTAGGGATGGTCCGAAACTGTCTAGGTTCGGGTTGGTATGACCCCGAACGCTTGGCATCAGATTCCCGCTGTCTGCCCGCTCCGTGCAGCGAGTGGATACAGCGGGAGGACTATGGCTATGGCTGCATCCCAGTTTTCCAGGCGGTCCTCCCGCTGTATCCACCCTCTCCACGGAGAGGGCAGACAGCGGGAATCATTGCCGAGAGTTCGGGTTCGTACGAACCCAAACCGAACTCGGTTCGGACCATCCCTACTCTGAGCTGCTTAAGGTGCAAAAAAGTATCTAAGGCGCACAATGAATGTGATGCAAGTCATGAATGGAGAGTTTTCCAAAACTACATTTAGATTATTTGAATAAAGTTTTTGTGCATAAATTCTTGTCGTCTATTGGCATCAATTTAGATTTAGAGTTACGGGCAAAATGGCCATCAGTAGATGAACTGCCTTACTGCTGGCGCTGGTACCTCACCTTCATTCATGCATGCTTAACAAGCTAAAATCATGAAATCATTGACTTTTAAATCACTTTCTTTTCTTCCAAAATCCCTAAAATTGCACAGAACAATGAGTTTTGTAAGCTAGCAGCTTTCTTCCTTATGTTTAACCTGAAGAAGAATACAATGCTATTTTGGGATTTCGGAAAATTGTTGTGGTTTGCGTCCCTACAAATGAAGCATTGCCTTTCCTTTTTTTAGCTTCTGCTCTTATCAGATAAACTTGGCTTCAATGAGGGGAAATATACAGTAGTTTCCCACCAGCATTAGCCTCACATGGTCTCATTTGATAGAAGCCTAGTTGGGTCATTGAGTGTAACAATGTTGTGTCTTCAGTCAAGACCAGTAAAAACCAAACATGAAAGACTTAATGACCAGAAATCCCAATACTATGTTCTGACATTTTGGTATACAGTGAACCTTTAAGTCTCTTGAAACGTGAAGACCAGACAATGCCTGAAGTGTCTGAGACCTTATAGTTTAGAATTTCTTATGTCGTCATTGGGGAAGACAGAGTCAATTGTAAGGAACTCCACTGACAGCAAAGCACAATAAACATGAAACTTCAAGGACTACTGGATCTTCACACCCAAGAGATTTGTCACATGAAAAAGAACTCATAGTTATTTTCCTTCAGCCTGTGAAATGTGGGGCATCTGGATTAAGGCTTCAAATTAGAAATATACGATTGACTACTTCCTACAACTTACAGAGATTACTACCTGTCACGCATGGATTTACATAAGTAACAGAGCTGATTGAGTATCGGGCGATAGATGTTGCTCGTTTGATTTTGGACACACGGCAGATTGTTTTTGTTTTTTTTTGACACATTCATTCCAGCTAGCATCGAAAAGTCACAGATTTGCTTTCCAAAGCTCATAACAGGTTTAGCTAACTATGGAACGTCTGTCACATTTAGATTCACTGAGAAGCTCTCTGTAAGGAACTTCAAAGAAACCAAGGCTTTGAAACACTCGAGTAATTCCACCGTTCCATGCTTGCGAAAACATCTATCATATTAAATAGGCCATAACTTAACCGAAAACAGAATTATAAATCTTCAACAATAATCATTCATCACAGCAAAGCTATTATTAAATCATTAATGGAAGGTTATTTTCTTTCAGTTCCGCTGCAATACAGATAAATGTATTCCATTCTGGTGGAAATGCGACACAGTAGACGACTGTGGTGATGGATCCGATGAGCCTCCCGAATGCCGTGAGTATACTTTTTAATATAAAGGTTCTTGATAAGTTGTGTCACAGCTTGGGGGTTCCTGAGCTCATTGTTCTTGGAATGGAATCCTTAATAGTTATAGCTGTTCTTCATGACACTTTGGACCATATAAAGGATTTCTATCCTATAGAGCAGTTCTACTCTGGGTCGCTTTCGCACCAAAACACTGTTATTCCTTATAAGCCCAACAACACCTAATTGCTTACCAACTTGTTCTCTGTTCTTCTTGGCTCAGTATTATCATGAAGCCATTAAGGGTTGCAATCTGAGAAACTGAGTCCTCCATTATTGGGTCAATTTCCCACCAAAACACAGCCACCACTGCCTACCTACCTTCAAGCCTAGCTGCTGTTATTCCCCACTCATAGTAAGCATTAGAGTTGAGCAAATTTGAGCCATACGCTGTGTCCATGTTTTCCCAGACTCCCTAGGGCTTCATCCAATTTCAGCAGCCACCGGTAATTAACAACTCAAGTCATCGCATAAAAATAGGATGGTGTTCTTGAAGTAACTTATGAATATAATTCATAGTCATATAAGTCATAAGTCAAATGGTTTCTACCTTACAATGCAGTCAAATTATTGGTTTTCTTACCCACCAAGCCATGACTGCCCTTCACAGCCCCAGATCCGCCAATGTTTCCTTATCACCTATTGATATTGCCTCATTATCCTCAATCAAATTGGGAATATATATTTTTTTTTTTTTACACTTTTATAAGGCTGCGTTCACACTACGTATATTTCAGTCAGTATATTTCAGTCAGTATTGCAACCAAAACCAGGAGTGGATTAAAAACACAGAAAGGATCTGTTCACACAATGTTGAAATTGAGTGGATGGCCGCCATATAACAGTAAATAACTGCCATTATTTCAATATAACAGCCGTTGTTCTAAAATAACAGCAAATATTTGCCATTAAATGGCGGCCATCCACTCAATTTCAACATTGTGTGAACAGATCCTTTCTGTGTTTTTAATCCACTCCTGATTTTGGTTGAAATACTGACTGAAATATACTGACTGAAATATACATAGTGTGAACGCAGCCGGGCCCGGGTTTCTATAAGAGATGAGTGAACCTGGAGCATGCTCAGGTTCATCCGAACCCGAACGTTCGGCATCTGATTAGCGGGGGCTGCTGAACTTGGATAAAGCTCTAAGGTTGTCTGGAAAACATGGATACAGCTGGATATCCATATTTTCCACATAGCCTTAGGACTTTATCCAACTTCAGCAGCCAATCAAATGCTGAATGCTCGGGTTTGGATGAACCTGAGCATTCTCCAGGTTCACTCATCTCTAGTTTCTATCTTACATGCCAAACCTATTATACTGTATGCCCACTTTTCCAACAAACCACCACCATCAACCACCCAAACACCCACCTATCCACCACTACCCATACCTACAGTTTCTACAGACCAGATCTATTGCTGTATGTGGTGTTTTTCCCAACAAACCGTCATTGACAACTACAAACTCCATCAACTGGGCTATAGCTTAGAATATTTAAAGCCACATTAAAAAATCTGAAATTGAGTCTAAAGGCAGGCACTGACAACAAACTCCAATGTCTGTGTCAATTGCTCTTTACTGCGCCTTTACTCAGCTTGATTAATCATGTTTCAGGCCTTTACATTCATCATATCTACTGTGTGGACTTGATATTTTTAGTAAACGAGGCACCGATTTGCTACACTGACACTCGTTTACTGTACCTATTAGACGGCCCGATAATCAGGCAGTAAGGGCTGCATGGACATCATTAGCGATGCCCATGCAGCCCTTACCCAGACATTTGACATCTTACCGGGAAGCTGTGAAGCACAGGAGAGAAGACCAGGAGCGGGGAGAGGAAAGGTGTCAGGTGTTTGGGCAGTCATCAGCCGCACATTGCTATTACATTTAGAGATGCGCAGTCGGCGCCTGACGATTTGAGGTCCAAACCTAAACCAACGATCAGCCAATGATCGTTTCATCGACTGATCGTTGTTTCTATTACACAGAGCAATAATCGGCCTAAACGGCCCGATTTGGGCCATGCATCTTTGCCATGTGCTCAGATATTTAGGCCACAAGCTGCCACATGCAAAACAAAACCACCCCCACATATAGTTAGTAGACAATAGACCTGTCATTTTGCCTATTATACAGCAGCCTGAAAAGCTAAATCATGGTCGTCTCATCTGTATTAATCAGAATCCAGCTTTATGCTCGACCTCTGTTGATTGGTCAAAAGTTTGCTCGATGCTTCTCTCCGTAATATAAGAACATAATGCATTATTTTTGTTATTCTTTGAGGTAAAACTATATAAATCTATCTATAATTCAGAGGCTGTGAATAATTATGGCTCGCCCTGTTACATCATTCCGCACATGTATAGCGCTCACGCTCTTGAACTAATTAGCACCTCCTGCTACAGTGCCAGGTTCTTTAAAATGTGCAAAAAAGTTCCGAATGCAAAACAACTTCACACTTCACTACCTGCTAGAGAACCGGCATCAAAATTAAACAGGAACAGGATTTGCACATAAAATATAGGACGCTTTGGTTAATTACCTAGCATATTAAGCAACTCCGCTCTGCTGTTGGCAGACATCAAGAATTGGGATTGACATAATGAATGTAAGACGTGCATGTTGACGTGTCTGCAGGATGTTCTTTTATTATTGTAAAACAAATGCATTGTTTAATTCACAAAGCCTCGTTTTTCATTGTCTTGCAGCTGTTTGATTATTCTTAAAGGGATTGTTCATTTCTTTTTCTTTTTTTACAAACCACATACATAATTAATGTACCGTTCATTAAAACTTTGTGAAAACATTACTTTATGTATCTTGTACTGATTATAAGTTACAGCATGTATTATACTCCAGAGCTGCTCTCAGTATTATGATGGGATCACTTTATACATACATTATATTACTTTTCCTGTACTGATCCTAAATTATATCCTTCATTGTACTCCAGAGCTGCACTCACTATTCTGCTGGTGGGGTCACTGTGTACATACATTATATTACTTTTCCTGTACTGATCCTGAGTTATATCCTTCATTGTACTCCAGCGCTGCACTCACTATTCTGCTGGTGGGGTCACTGTGTACATACATTACATTACTTATCCTATACTAATCCTGAGTTACATTCTGTATTATTCTCCAGAGCTGTATTTACTATTCTGCTGGTGGGGTCACTGTGTACATACATTACATTACTGATCCTGTACTGATCCTGAGTTACATCCTGCATTATTTTCCAGAGCTCCACTCACTATTCTGCTGGTGGGGTCATTGTGTACATACATTACATTACTTATCCTGAACTGATCCTGAGTTACATCCTGTATTATACTCCAGAGCTGCACTCACTATTCTGCTGGTGGGGTCACTGTGTACATACATTACATTACTTATCCTGTACTGATCCTGAGTTACATCCTGTATTAGGCCATATTCCCACTATGCAAGTTCTGAAGTAATCATGGCCGTTACAACAATGGCCGTGATTCCTACGGAACTTGCGTAGTGCTGCCTTTTAAGGAATCCCGGGCCGGAGTGTATACATCCCAAGCGGCACCACAAGAAACTGACATGTCACTTTTCTGTGGCTGCTATTCAACTGTGGTAGGTGATTATGCAAATTGAGCTGTGTTTTTGATGGGGGGGGAGGGGGGGCGGTGTCATAACACAACCCACAACTTAACAACTTCCATACTTATCTATTCAGTCTCCTTCCCCCAGTTTTGAGCTGCTGCTTTCTGTTGAAGACACAAATCTGTGTGTGAGGATTTCATCTCCCCCTTTTCTCTCCTCCCTTCCAAGGTGGCTCATGTAAGCAACTTTGCAGAAACTCTGTAATGCCGGGAGGCATCATCACAGTGACTTTCTTAGCAACTTGACCTTAGATTAACCCTCCCAGCATTACAAAGAAGCCACAAAGTTGCAGATACAGCTTGCCAGGGAGTTGTTTACATCATCTGTCTCAGAAGGGAGGGGAGAGGAGGGGGAGACAAAGAAAAAAGCTCACACACAGTTTTTTGTGTCTTCAGCAGAAAGCAGCAGTTGAGAACTTGGAGAAGAAAACTGATTAGATAATAACAAGTATAGAAGGAATTGTTTGTCTCACCATGGGCAGCAACATATCAAATGTTATGCTTGAGTGGAACTTTCCAGATGCATTGCATGCTGACCCTCAGGCCCCCTAATCAGTGGTCATCATTAGAATCAGTAATGTGAATAACTTACAAATTTCCCACTTCAACTCTCAGCTGCCGATTCTACTCGTTTTTCATCTGCAGCCATGTTTTCGCTGCGGTTACAGCCATTTTTACCCCCGTATATCATTTCTCAAAAAACGAGCCTCTGTATCCTTGATATATTTCTCATCATTCTGATCTAATGCAGAATAAAGGTTCCTTTTTATTTATCCAACAGTTCTGTCAATGATTATATGACTTGACTGATGTACAAGAGCCCCTTTCCTGTCCTACTAGTACATAAAAGTGATTGCAATCCTGCCTTCCCTCATAAATTAGAATACATTTTCTATTTTTACAGCTGAATTCAAGTGCCAGCCGGGGAGGTTTCAATGCGGCAGTGGACTTTGCGCCCTCCCGGCTTTTATCTGCGATGGAGAAAACGATTGTGGGGACAATTCCGATGAACTCAACTGTGGTAGGTGATTATGCAAAGCGAGCTGCATGAAAGAGGCGCGCGAAGATTGCCGCGGCTCCTCTTAGTTTCAGGAGAAAAAGTTACTTATGATTTCGTGAATCCCTTTTTTTCCTCTCAGACACCTACGCCTGTCTATCGGGTCAATTCAAATGCACCAAGAAACAGAAATGCATCCCCATAAATCTGCGGTGCAACGGGCAGAACGACTGCGGAGATGAAGAAGACGAGATTGATTGCCGTAAGTTAACCGTGATCATTATGCAAATGTGCGGAAGTAACAGACAAAATTAAATAACTAAATTGGATTGTTTGTTTCCTCTTGTGATATCAGTCAACTTCCCCGAGCTATAAATCAATGGGAGTTGTATGACGGAATCTTTGTGAAAGCTCGATATTTCTATAAGGTAGCAATGGGGGAGAGACTTTTCGTTCAATAGGAGTTCATGAGTATTTTTCATCAGTCCTAAGCCAAGTACCGTTACTAAAATAATTTACATCTAATTGCCCTACTTGAGAGTAATGGCTACCAGTAGGGATGAGTGAATTTGCAGTAGGAACTAATCACTTTGTTCCTATCTGCATTCAGTTTATCAGGTGTGGGCTTTGAAATCTGCTCCACTCCGTGCCGATCCTCCCTGGGTGCTGCAAAAAGATGGATCCATTCATAGGAAACTTTTTGCAGTTTTCCAGAACTGGATTCATCTTTTCCCAGCACCCAGAAACACCCAGAGCGGAGCAGACTTCAAAGCACACAGCCTGATATGCAGAATGCAGATAGGAACAAAGCGATTCATTCCTACTGAAAATTCACTCATCTCTAGTTACCAGTGTTCACCCTCTTGACAATCCATAGACTGCAACTATATACTGTAGGTAGACTATCAAGTCAGTGGTCACCTTTGCTTAGTCCTCAGCAGGGCATGTGGTCAAGTTCATCATGACCACCTCCTTGACAATCTATAGACTGGATTATAATAGGTCAGTTTCGGGTGGTAGCCCGGAGCCCTGAGCTCCTGGGGGGCCCATGGCCACCCAAAAAGACTTCAGTGGAGTATTGTCTCCTGGCTTCAGTTCTGCCATGATTTGCAAAAAAATGTATGCTTTTTTACCACAACTTTGGACAAATCAGGGCATCATGACATTATCTATCCTGTACTATGAACACCATGCTAGTGCTGCCATAGTTTCAGTGGGGTGGGGGGCCCAGGCTTGGTGAACAGCTTGGGGCCTATGGTAAAGTTAATCCGCCCCTGGCTGATAGGTATCTAGGTAGTCAAGGTGATGGTCACAACCACAATCAAAAGGATGCTCAGATTTATGCTGTAATGGGCGCCATCCCCTAATAATCCATAGACTGCAACCATGAAGGTATGCCATCGTTGCTTAGTCCTCAACAGGGCTCAGGTTCATAGTGAACATCCCCCTTGACAGTCCTTAGACTGCATCTATATAACTAGGCTATAAAGATGATGTCCACTACTAGATGTGAACAAACCAAGCTTCACAAACTGCAAACTGATCATTCTGTTTCAGTATGAATATTGAATAAACAAGAAGATACTATAGACCATTGAGTTTATCGTCGCTTTTTTCCCTTTCTATATAGATTTATGTGTATTATGTGTATATGTCTTATGCCGCTGAGCACCAAGATTGCTTCCTGAACTATTAACTCTTCATATACCGGGTAGAGACCTCCCCTGCATTTGGTGGTAGTGTTAGGTGTTTATTCCTTTTTATGTGGATACCTTTAAATATGGCTAGTTAGATTAGCTAGATGTTATATAGTAATATAGTAGACAGATAACTAGAGTGCCCCCTGATTGGCAAAGTGAAGGGTGCCTACTCCACCTATTTCATTCTAATTTTTGCATGTTTCATCCCTTGAAGAGACATGTAAATGAAACATACAAAAATTAGAATGAAAAAAAGCAATACATTACTGCAAGACAGATTAGAACTCTGGCAGTATGCCATCAATTGACAAGGTGTTTGGTTCAAACATCGAGCTCAACTTAGCACCCAACCGAGCATGCTTAAACAACACCAATCTTTTTATATACTAGAGATTTTAAGTAACAAAAAGAAACAAACCTATTTTTATTCACATATAGTTGGACTAGAAAAGACGGAAAGCATAAGTTGCTATCCAGAAAGATTCAGTCCTCCAAACGTCCTCCTCCACCGTATGTAGGCACAAGGTTTGCCTTAAACCCTTTCTAAGCTTGCTTCAATTTATTACAATCCTCGCATAAGCCTACACACTAGAAAGGAAATCTATAAATTATTTAAAGTCCTAATCTTACCCAGATACATGTAAAGCTGCCGAGTTTTCCCACCTACTCGAGATATACAGTGAGAACAATCCATATTTCAGTGTATGCTTAATGGAATTTTTTACCTTAACACTCGCTGCATACGAATCTCCGGAATATCTGTTCTATATTAAAATGTTCAGTTATTAAAATGGATGAATTCAACTTTCTCTATTTTTCCCCCCTGTAGCTGAAAACAGCTGCTCCCCTGACCACTTCCAATGTAAAACTACAAAGCATTGTATATCTAAACTCTGGGTGTGTGATGAAGATGCCGACTGTGCGGATGGATCCGATGAAGCCAACTGTGGTGAGCATCAACCATCGAGCATGTGTCTTGCGGGTACATGAACGGCAGACAAGGACCCTTTGTCTATAAAGCCTTTGATTCCGCGCTCAGCCCCTTCTCAGTTTTCAGTTGTGTCAAACTGCGGGACACGTTAATTAATATTTTTGTAGTATTGTTCATTTTTTAGGCTGTGGTGAAAAGTGGTGTAATAAAAAGTGAGCAACACTATGCAATCACATTAGAAATTGGTTAAACTTACCAAACAAGTTGGCCAAATAATGGTAGATTGTGGTCCGGTTGTTCAGATCCTACAAATTACTAGAATGAGCCAGGAGAGCTCATAGGGCTTACTGTTTGTCTTCCCGAATCACTGGTCTCTCTATTTCGATGTAGAAGGTGGATTAAATAATAAGTTAATAGAGCCCGTCTCCTGCAGTTAGACTGGGAGAGCAGAAAGATGGTGAGACAAGTGCTAAGCCGATAGCACCCTCCTATTTCTGAGATACATGTTTATAATTTGTCTGATAATTCATTTAATATTCACATGGGTGTGAACATAACTTTAAAGGAGAAGTTCCATGGAAGGACAAAAACTGCAGGCAGGCTGGTGGGGGCAGGAAAATAATAAGGAACTGAACTGATCTGTCCCTGTGCCTCTGATGTGCTGGTCCTGGGTCCCGTTCATTTCAGCTTGGGTCTGGGTTCCCTCTTCTTCTCCCTCTATACAGCCCCCATCAGACAGACCATCAGCAGATTTGGTCTTCAATACCATCTTTATGCTGATGACACCCAGCTATATACTTCTTCCCATGACATCCCCCCTGCAAAATACTTGACTGTCTATCCGCTCTCTCTAACACTGTGACCTCTCTATTTCTAAAACTCAACCTTTCTAAAACTAAACTTCTTGTATTCCCGCCCTCACCAACCCAAACCTGACATCTCCCTCTCAGTCTGTGGTACTAGCATAACTCCTGAGCATCAAGCTTGATATCTGGGGGTTATGCTAGACTCTAATCTATCCTTCACTCCCTATATCCAAGCCCTTGCACACTCCTGTCATCTACATCTTAAAAACATCTCCAGAATCTGCCCATTTCTCACCACTGACACCACTCTGACTCTGACTGTCGCCCTGATTCATTCCCGACTTGACTATTGTAACTCCCTGCTATTCGGTTTTCCTTTCTCTAAGCTCTCCCCTCTCCAGTCTATCCTTAACGCAGCAGCCAGACTAATCTTCCTCTCCAGCCGTTACACTGACGTCTCCCCTCTGTGCCAGTCACTGCACTGGTTACCCATTAAGTCCAGAATTCACTTTAAACTCCTCACCCTCACCCATAAAGTTCTCCACAACTCTGCCCCTCCATACATCTCCTCCCTCATCTCCACCTATCATCCTATCCATGCTCTACGCTCTGCTAATGATCTTACACTTACATCTTCGATAATCAGAACCTCTCATTCCCGCCTCCAAGACTTCTCTAGTGCTGCACCAGTTCTCTGGAACTCCCTACCCAAAGACCTCAGGCTCTTTCCCAACACTCACAGTTTCAAGCGTGCCCTGAAGTCTCATCTCTTCAGGCTCGCTTATAACATTCCCTAAACTTGTTCCCCCTTCTGTTTATTATTATTATTATTATTATCATCAGCCAGTGACTTGCAGCTCTGTTAGCTGCAATGTCACAACCCCAGCTGAGTGATTCTCCACCCAGCCAATCAGTGAGTAGACTGGGACACTGTCCCAGTCACTGAGTGGCCAGGTGGACGATCGTTCAGCCAGGCTGTGATGTTTCAACTGGTGAAGCTGGGTATGTGACATACCTGGTTTCCAGCTGAAGCTGACAGCCGGCTGCTGAAAACCGGACCCAAGCGCGGCACATTTATGGCACGAGGACGGGTGAGTTCAGGTCTTTATTATTTTCCTACCCCCACCAGCCTCCCTGCAGTTTTTTTCCCTTTCATGGGACTTCTACTTTAATAATAAAAATTTATTTTAGGTGATAGACATGATTAAACAGGGTTTTGAATATTTTACATTGAGGGCATGAATGCCTAATACTCTCCCCCTGACCGTAATCATGCTAATCCTCATCCCATTATTGGGGCAAGACCACTGTCCTCAGTGCACCAATCCGCCATGGAAACCATTCTGTCAGAATGAATATTCATTAGGTCATGAGCTCTGCAGTCTTGAGTGTCAGAGCTGCCTGATATTGATTAGAAGGGGCGGGCTGGTGGGGCAGATTTGTGCACTTGGGTAGGAGTCCCATCCCCAGTGCACCAAACTGCCTTATTTGCATATGGAATATGATAATGATATTTCACTAAAACGTGTAACCTGCTGATATTTCCCCTTTAAGTTAGCCATAAACATTAGATAAGTGCTGTCTGAACCCACCCATTTGGCATGACCAGTTGACTCTCTGATTGTATATTTTGGGGAATAAAAAGATCAGGCATGTTGGATTTTACCTGCCTAATCCTTGAGATAAGACAACAGCGTCTTTTTCCCTTCTGTCTATTTAGAACACAATACAAGAATGCCTGTATACAGGGATGAGCTAGGAGCATATAGCTGGGATTTATATTACTGTCACTGATCAAATGAGCATGTAATTTAGTCAACCTATCAGTCTTTTGCTTTTTTGATTATTTTATGCAGATTTTACTTTCTGGAATTGATAATTTGCATTTTCCGGCAACCCGCCTACAAATTGCTTAGACGTTATATAAGTGGCTGATAACCCGATAGTGCCCCGTAATCTAGAGACTTCCTGCAACTAATACAGAGACTAGGAACAGGTTGATCAAAGATTGGGTGCCTAGCCTTATAAATATGCATTGTCTATCCGTCTCTGTAAGCCGCTATTCCAGGCTCAGCAGCGACTAGTTTTCTGCACTTTGTGAAACTGGTTAAAGCAATTAGCTACCTACTGTGAAAAAAAATCCCCGGTAAGTGTAATTCATTACTTTTGCTGAATGCATCTTCTCGCTCCACAATTAGAAGAGAGTCAAAGGTCCGAGCTGGTAATTAAGAGCTGCGCAGTAAATTAACCTTTGTATCCCATTATATCGAAGACAAATGTAATCTCTTGTCACTTCCATATCTTACTAATGGAGGAAAACGAATCAGATATTGATACCTGCAGCATCAAAAGAACAATTGTGGCGGAAGATGATCACGATTCCCTCAATTAGCGTTAAGTGCGCAGCCTGAGGCACATTTCTTCTCCGCACGGATCACAACGCTCTACATGGGCTTTACATGTGTATTTATTTATATACAGGGTAATTAGATGCTAAGTTGTATCATCGGAACATTGTTCATTACAGTTACAGTAATGTAGTCGTCATACGTGAACAGCACAAAGACAAATTAGTGAATTATACCCTTATTCCACTGCAGTAAACACATCCATGTAGAGTCGCCATACACTTCCAGGTGTTGGAGGAGATAATATGCAGCTAAATAAGAATTATACTAGTGGCTACTTATGTTCATGAGGCTTATATACAGTAGATGGGATATGGTGACATTGGATGGTCAAAAGACAGAAGCACTGGGCACTAGACGGGTCACTATTCCCTCTTCCTAATGGTGGTCCTCGGTATTTATAAACCTTTAGGAATTACAATTGGGATGAACTGTGTACCAGCCAGACAGTAACAAGAACAAGTACTGTACATGGAAGCATGTATCAATGCAAGCAGGTAATGAATAAGAAGAATAGGAGCTGACTGAAGACAGAAGCCAAACTGTGGTAATGGGGGACAGATAATGGCAAATGATAAAGATGAAGGTTGGGAATGAAAGCAGATCAATAATGATCAGAAACTCAACCTAAAGGCCCTATTACACACATAGATTTATCTGACAGATCATTGAAGCCAAAACCGGGAACAGACTATAAACAGAGAATAGTTCATAAAGGAAAGACTGAGGTTTCTCCTCTTTAGTGATGAGCGAACATCCCGATGTTCTGTTCCGATCCCGAACACGAACATGGTGATCAGTTTGTGTTCACCAAACATTCACGAACAAATAATAAACATACAGTAGAAGTCACGCAGTTGCGTAAATTATGCATAGGCATGCATTAGCGCCATGTTTGTATGAACATACGAACATTTACTAACGTGTTCGCTCATCACTGCTCCTCTTTTCAAATTTATTCCTGGCCTTGGCTTCAAGAATCTGTCAGATAAACCTGTGGGTGTAGTAAGGCCCTAACAAGCTTTCCCTGAATCTTTCCCTTAGATCTTTCCCGAAACAAAGACCCTAGCACCAGACTACACCGATCCTCACTGTCCCTAAAAATATTCCAACAAAAACCATAGTGTACCAGAACTAACCCTGACATAAACAGCAGGAGAACCCTAGCCAAGGCTGAGCAGTACTGAACTAAGGAGCAAAGGCAACAAGATCTGTGCACAAGCCCTTTTGGTTCAGAATAGGGTTTGTGCATGGAACTGACACAGCATAGTCATATCCATAATCACCCGAACTTCAGGTGTCAGGAGCAAGTGAATGCCAACCATGTGAGAAAGCTTAAAGACAGGTAACCTTCAAACCATGATGGAAACCACACCCTGTTTCTTCCTTAATAGCCGCGTGAAGTTTCCAAGGCTGTACTGGGAAAAATGGGCATGTGGTTTCCACCAAATTGGGAACACATTCTGAATACCTATGTAGAAGCACATCCTTGGGGATCTTTAAAAAAAGAAGTCTAACCATTCACAATCCCCAACTCCAAATGAGCCCTAAACTGTGCAGTCATGAGCGGTTAACATGTATGGTTTAAATTTATTACTTATTTGGCGCACTGGGGATGGTCCTTTATCCCTCAGTACACTAATCTGCCCGTCCTCCCTTAGGATCAGCAGGGACCCCTCTCCTATTCATATTGTTATGACATAGAGTCGTAGAGAGAAGCTTTACAATTCTGCTTTACTTAATATCATTATTTTCAAAATATTTACAAACATAAAATAGTAAATAAATAAATAAAAACAATGTTATTATAGTAAGAGGTTTTGTAATACTCTGCTGGCTTCTGAGTCTATAAGAGCTCGGTATTTCATTCTCTGAGATTTTTTTTTCTTACTTTGCAAAAATTATTTACCAACCAGAAGAACTCTCTAATATCCAGAGTTAGTGGCTCCTCATTTAATGAACATCATAAACTATAAGACAACACGCAGCCCGAGTAGATTCCAGAAAAACAAACACACATTTATCCGGGTGGTTGTACAATAAATTCCCGAATATGTGTTGTGTACATTTCATTCCTATTACAGGGAGCGCTCAGCGATTTGCTGTTAATTACTTAGATGAATCGCTTTCAGCATCCGCGCGGAGGCCATGTCCAACTCATTAAGCCCATCAACGGCCATAACCAATAAATGAAAATACGGTGGTAATTAGAGAACAAACAAAGACTCTTCGGTTTTATGTTCAAAGTAAATTATTTTATTCAAGAAGGTAAATGGTAAAAATCTATCAGTTCCTGAAAGTATTTCCGAGGAAATGATTGAAAACTGGATGACAGGTTGGCCATTGGTTTCCATCAGTTCCAGGATAACCGAAAATAGTCATCCTTTACTGATTAAGAAAACTCAAGACTTCAGAAGAGTTTTTCTGACCCTGTCCAGAACAGGAATGTCAAGTCTCACAGAGTATACTTAGAACTGGAGTACTTTAGATTTACTAATAAAATGAATGAGTGACCACTCGTCCACCCACCCATTTAACAGAACATATCCAAGACCATTTCCAGTTGTAACATAGACCTTAATTATTATTCTGGGTTCCTATGGTTAGCCCTCTATCAGGGAATGAAAGATGCTCCCGTTGGCTAGTGCTATTTGGTAAGGTTAATTTAAAGGGAACCTGTTTCATTAAAAGGGAGTCCACTCTCAGGCACCATGTTTTAGAGCAATATGAGCTGAGCAGATTGATCTATATATTTGGTGTAAAATAATTCAGTACAATTACTAATACAGTTAATCTGAGCTTAGAAGCCCAGTAAGCGGCTGTTAGGATTGGGACAGGAAAACACAAGGAGAGGTGAGCCCTGAAGCTGGCACATGCCCGCTGTCCCTGCCAACTTGCCTCAGATGCTCTAAATAACAATGGACAACTGGACGGCAGTCCCTGATCTCACTTAAGTGCAACACAACACAATGAAGGGAGAGTCAGAAGTCCAAGTCAAAAACCAATCGAGCAGCGAAGTACAAAATCATGTCCAAAGGGGTAGTCAAAGGGTCAACAGCAGAAGTCAGGTGACCAGGAATCAAATACAGACAAAATGCTAAGTCAAGTAACTCTAGGGTGAACTAGGCACTATCGCAGGCAAGAAACATGAGACAAGTGAGGATACTTATGGAGCCTGGAGTCCTAGCCCCAGGAGTGATTGGTGCTGAGGTTTCAGGTCCTGCCCAGATACCAACCGCTGACTGGTGAGTCAGCTGTCAGTCAACAATCAGTGAACACACTACACCTTATGCTGGTCAGCCAGGGAGAGAATACTTGCCACTGCTACAACAAGGAATAGCAGAGAAGAGCAAAACATGAAAAGCATTCTGACTGCTATGTATGCCCTCGTTGCGCCTCTAGCAACTGGCCAGAGTGGTTATTACACCAGGAGCCGAACGTGTGGTCCGAGTCCTAACAGCGGCCCTATTCAGTAACTTCTTACATAATAAAACCACCCACTGGACTCCTAGGTATAGAATAAGTAAAGGCTTAAAGAAATAAATGAGAAATTATACTGAATCGTTTTCTATAAACCTGCATATCAACCAGCTCAGCTCCTCCTGCTCTTGAACATGCTGTCTGCAGATTGGACTGTGTTTCCAACGGGATAGGTACTCTAAGTTAGTTTACTTGATTTCCTTCAGACAATACATGTCTGAAGAGTATGGGGGACATCAGCCCCATCTGGGCCACCTTCGCCAGTGGGGTGGAGAGGGGGCGTTACAGGGGGTGTGGCAGCACGAATAGGGGGCGCAACCTCTGCATGCGCCGTATTTATCATCTTTCCGGCGGAAAAATTATACTGAAACCTACGCCAGCACACAGGATTTATGTAGAGGCAGTGTGCCTTTATATAAATCCCCTGAGCTCTGGAGCTGCGGGGACATTTGTAAGCCCGGGGTAAAAAACGCCGGACTTCATTAATATCCCCCTATGTGCTCAATACTGCCATACATTTTATAGTAATTACTGCTCTTCACTGATATTATACTTCAAAATCCACCCCCAATACCGCCCCCTTCTATGTACACTGAACTTTACATTTTAGCACATCACTAGTAGGATCACAAATGTGAACATTGCAACAGTGTCTGCAGTTAAGGTTGCAACTTGCAGTAACTATGGCTTCACGCAAGATTTTTTTTATTATTATTCATGATTATTTTTTATCATTATGATTTACTTGAATTTTCCATTTAATTACAGATAAGAAGACTTGCAGCCCGCATGAGTACCAGTGCAAAAACAAGAACTGTATTCCCGATCACTGGCGATGTGATGGGCAGAATGACTGCGGCGATAACTCAGATGAAGACTCCTGCAGTAAGTGTATTAAGAGCTAGGAATGCTAAAGTAGTTATAGGGCTTAATATAGGGGTGTTCCGTTAAGACATGTATTCGGAAAAGGTAAAGGTCCGTAAACAAAATTGGACAGAGTTTTCACAGAACATGATGTTTGTTCTGCTGGTTGTGGAAGAGCCCAACCAATCCCAGTAAAGATGGTCTCCTCATTGTGCTGATCAGCTTTTGGACTTCCATCAGTCATGCTTTTGAATACTACAAAATACCAGTATATACCAAATGTAGTCACTAGTGGATCATGTTCGGGTTCATTGTATATGTTGGCATATTGCTCTGCTATTATGCTGACCTGTGCCACAGCTAATTCAGATGTGAACATATACAATCAATGCACCATAACTTTGGTGCATTGACTGTAGCTCATGAATTTCATCCTGTTTGGAGGCTAATGGACCTATTACATGGGCCAACGTGCTCAATAATTGAACAAGATCATGTAGATCAACACTTGCTTACAAAGCTTTTCATGGTTCAGGCGACAGACCAGCAGGACTGCACAAAGATCCCTGGATTGACCATGTGGCCGTCAGCTGCACATCATCTGTTACACAGGGAGATGTGCGGCTGACAGCCAATGATATTCTATGCTATAATATGGTCATGTGCATGAGGCATAAAACTTATCGGTTCTCTTTGTGTTATCCTTTCTACATACAGTACCTCTACATAGCCATAACAATAAATGTCCCTCAATACCAAAATAGCCTTGATCCATCAAAGCAAAAATTATTTAAGACCTCTAAATGTGTCCGATGGTATCTCAATCTAAGATGTCAGCAGCAGATCCTTTAGGTCCTGTGCGGAGTGAGGTGCGGCCTCCATGGATGGGACTTGTTTCTCCACCACATCTCACAGATAATCAATGGGATTGAGATCTGAAGAATCTAGAGGCCAAGTCACCACGTGATCTCTTTGTCATGTCCCTCTTTGAACCATGTCAGCACTGTGGCCCCCGGGGCATTATCCTGCTGCCATTTTGGGTGTGCCGCTGCCATTAGGCAGTTGGGGGTGCTTGGTGTGTAGCATCCACATGATGCCAAGGCACAAGGTTTCCAGCAGAACATTGCCCATTACACTGCCCCCGCCATCTTGTCTTTTTCCCATAATACATCCGGGTACCATCTCTTCCCCATATAAGTAACACAGACTCAACTGGCCGTCCACTTGATGGAAAATACCTCCCCCCCCCCCCCCCCATTGACTTGTAGATTCTCTGATCCAGTTGTCTGATGCCATAAAAAATTTGGCTTAGGTCAGAGTTGCTATTTATATATTTGCGTTACTCATTTGCCTGCAGGGATTCGTTTCACGAGCTTTATTATACCGAACTGTTATTTGACGGCGAAGAAAAGCAATAACCCCAACATTAGAGGCTTTTTTTTCGATGGCTGCCTTTCTGTTTGATTGCTCTCAGCTCCTTTGATAATTACATGTTGATTCTCGGGAATAAAATTCCAGTATTGACAGTCGGGGGATAATGTGATTCCTGCAGAGAACGGCTGTTATTTGTCTTGTATATGACCTTTTTAGAAAGGCATAAATAACACCACATCAAACTATTATAATTATTTCCCTGTCTCCTATATTACACAGCAGCTGAATAACTGAGAATATATAGAATGAATGCACTCCAATCTGAGATATATAGAAGCCATACATCTAACAAGCCCACATTACATTAAATAAGGGCACAAATGGTTAGATGTATAAAGTAAGCACTCCGGGGTTTGGGATTTTAGGACACATAAGAAATTTGCACTAAATTCTCAAGTTGCGATTCAAATGTTATTATTAAAGGGTGCTCCAGAAGGGGGAATAAAAAGTATTTATATCAACTGGTGGCAGATTATACACATTTGTAAATGACTGCTATATATCAGCTGCTGCATGTCCTGAAGGAAGTTGTTGCATTCTTTTCAGTCTTACACAGTGCTCTCTGCTGCCACCTCTGTCCATGTCAAGAACTGTTCCTATAAAAAAAAAAACTCTCTTGCTCTGGAAAGTTCCTGACATGGACAGAGGTGGAAGCAGAGAGAAGTGTGTCACACTGGAAAGGATACAACCCTTCCTGCAGGACAAACAGCAGCTGAATAAGTACTGGAAGGTATTCATTTTATAAATACCTTTCTGCCCCCAGATTTTTTTTCTTTCCCAGAAAACCCTTACTATCATGCAGCTAGAAGCCCATTTATCTTTCTATATAGTTTTCTATATAAGTATAATGAGACAGGATGCTCTGGTAACAATGACTCCTCTTGTGTTTTGTGTTATTGATGCATTTCCTTCCAGCTATAATGATATATAATAATATATTGGTGTCCTCACACGTTTATAAAGGTGATATTACTCTTGCAGAACCTCAGACGTGTGCATTGGAAGGAGTTTCTCTGTGGCAATGGTGACTGTATTTCGGCCAGGTTCTGGTGTGATGGAGAATATGACTGTGCGGATGGAACAGATGAGGTAAACCTCACATACTATATCATTGTGGTACATTTTACTGGTACATGATAAATCCAAAAAGCTGCATATATGGCAGAGCTGAATTTGTCTTTTAAGAGATTCTATATGGTTAGAAAGGACAAGGCTATATGTTTTCAGAACAGTGCCCACCCTTGGATATGCCTGGTATTACAGCTATGTTCAAATTAAAGAGGTTATCCAGGGGAATTTTCCTTTCAAATTAACTGGTTTCTAGAAGTTACTGTATATCATTTTTTTATTTTCTTCTATTTAAAAATCTCCATACTTATCAGCTGCTGTATGTCCTGCAGGAAGTGGTGTATTCTTTCCTGTCTGACACAGTGCTCTCTGCTGCCACCTCTGTCCATGTCAGGAACTGTCCAGAGCAGGAGAGGTTTTCTATGGGGATTTGCTGCTGCTCTGGACAGTTCCTGACATGGACAGAGGTGGCAGCAGAGAGCACTGTGTCGGACTGAAAGAAACACAATTTCCTGCAGGACATACAGAAGCTAATAAGTATGGGAAGGCTTGAGATTTTTAAATAGAAGTAAATTACAATCTATATAACTTTCTGAACTGGATAACACCTTTAAGCAAGTCAGCTGCTATACTAGAGATAGCCCATTCACAGAAGTGCACCAGTATTGTGGACACTTTACAACCACCTGCAACCAGCATTATTATGCCTCCTTATTATATTTATTTTATATCTTTGGGTAATAATACAATCTAAGACAGCTCTGCCACCAGTCCTTCTTCTTGACCCACATACACATGCACGGCAGGCTTTAAGAAGAGGAACACCAGGTGTTACCAGGCTCCGCTGGCAGGGCATTACCCCATGTTCTTCTAATGTGACTGGGCACTTTAATGGTCAGTATGGGTGTACATGGGGAGTGAGGAGAAATAGCTGTCAGCCGAGCTAATACTCATCCAGCAGACTTATGAAGTATTAAAGGTGCCTGAAGGTGTAGAAACCTTCTGTATAAGAGCCGGCCTTCACATATCATCATCATTAGGACGAGGTTTGTGCTGTTTACTTTACATTTAACTTCAAATCCGCAGTGAGGTTTGTACCGTTAAAGGAGTAGTCCACTATTCTTCCCAGCATTCAGCCAATGCAATCCACACAGTACGTTGCAAATAATTGCATGTAAATAATTCTCTCCGCTTTGCCCCATTAAATGACATTGTATTTTGTTCCCCATTCCTACAGAAAGACAAGTCTGCAGTATAGTCGGTTCCTTAATGCATTGTGGGAGATTAAATAAGAATTGTGTAGACAAGATGGAGAAAGCTAAGATAGATAGATAGATAGATAGATAGATAGATAGATAGATTAGATAGATAGGAGATAGATAGATAGATAGATAGATAGATAGATAGATAGATAGATAGGAGATAGATAGATAGATAGATAGATAGATAGATAGATAGATAGATAGATAGGAGATAGATAGATAGACAGATAGGAGATAGATAGATAGATAGATAGATAGATAGATAGATAGATAGGAGATAGATAGGAGATAGGAGAGAGATATAGATAGATAGATAGATAGGAGATAGATAGATAGATAGATAGATAGATAGATGAGAGATAGATAGGAGATATATAGATAGATAGATAGATAGATAGATAGATAGGAGACAGATAGATAGATAGATAGATAGATAGGAGATAGATAGATAGATAGATAGATAGATAGATAGATAGATAGATAGATAGGAGATAGATAGATAGATAGGTAGGAGATAGATAGATAGATAGATAGATAGATAGATAGATAGATAGATAGATAGATAGATAGGACATGGATAGATGGATGACGCTGAAAGTGCAACAGCAACCTAGAGGTGCAAGTGCTTCACATATATACTCCACCCCGGTGTACACACTATTAAAACCTGCTCTATAGATATTTAAAAATGAGGATCTTAGCAAACTATTTGATCAAACAGAGTGTACCATATCACCATCGTTAAAGTGTCCTCAGAGACATGATCTTATTCTAGCATAAAAAAATTGGGTTTATTAGACAAATATACCTTTATCTGCATTGAGAGAGACTTTCCCCAGGTCCCCCGCCCCCCTCCTTTCTCTCATTTACTGCTCATTATCAGGAAATCTCAACTCTTTTACATCAGTCGAGCCCTTTCTAACCTATGGAAGGGGGAGGGGGGAGGAGGGAGATTAGTCACCAGCAGAGAGTAGAGAACAAAGGATTACACAGCAGGACCTGTGTGAAAGCTGGTATTCAGAGGTCAAAGAGGTGCTTACTTCAGAGGAGATAGCCCGGTGATTTAGCTGTAAATTAACTCTCTGTTGTCCTATTTCGGTGCCTCATCTCCCTCCACCCCTCCACTCTCCATAAGAGAACCATAAAGACAGGGGGGAGAGCTTCAAACTGGTTTTTCATGATAAAAATGCATTTTTCAACTAATGAACCCAATTACAATCAACTTTCTTAAAATCGCCCGTACTGTTGATTTTTGCAAAAAAAAATGTAAACTACAGAGACACTTTAATCTTCAATTTCTAGAATTCTATATCTTTTTATGTAAATTCCATGGAACTTTTTTGCAGCTTAGAATATTATTCAGAGTCTACGGCAGATTCAAATCCGTTCCTCTAAAAAGGCTCCAGAGGACGGTGAACTAGATTGCAGAGATTGAAACATGGCACTTCAATTCCTTCCTCTCATTTCATTGCAAATAAAGCATTGCCCTGAGCTGGGTTCATATTTTCCTTGCACCTAGGAGGAAAAAAAAAATCCCTTATTTTCCATTTGAGTAAACAAAGCTTTGTTATTGGGGCATGGTGATACTATTTAATGTTCTCTGCTTTACAGTTAAAGGGGTACTCTGGCAAAAGCCTTCTTTCTAATCAACTGGTTTCAGAAAGTTATATAGATTTGTAATTAACTTCTATTTAAAAATCCCAAGTCTTCCCATACTTACCAGCTGCTGTATGCCCTGCAGGAAGTGGTATATTCTTTTCAGTCTGACACAGTGCTCTCTGCTGCCACCTCTGTCCATGTCACAAACTGTCCAGAGCAGGAGAGGCTTTATATGGGGATTTGCTGCTGATCTGGAAAGTGTAGGCAGGACCAAAAGAAGCGATGAGCCAATGATTGTTGTCTTTATTACACAGAGTGGAATCTGGCGATTTGACCTGATTTGGCCGATTATCGTATCATAGTGTGTCTGCACCACAGAGACAGAACACACCTGACTTTTATAGTGTTGGGGTGGGGGGGTCATACTTTGGGTGCTTTATATTCTAGTATGGGTTTCCATTGAGCAGATCTGCTGTTTGGCATGACTGAGCTTTCAACTACAGCGCGCAGCAATCACGAAAAACTTCAACATTGCAGATCAACTTTTTGACACCTCCGCTTCATAGTGCAACCCTTCTAGACCGGCTTCGGCTTTTCTCAGTTTACTATTTTTCTTACTTAATGAAACAGCTTCCATATATTTCTGTTTGGGCAGAGAAACTGCGAGACCGGCTGCTCCAAAGACCAGTTCCAGTGCGCCACCGGCCAGTGCATTCCCGCCAAGTGAAATGTGACGGACACGAGGACTGTAAAACGGGAGACGACGAGAAAAATTGCGAACCAGGTATTGTAATAGTCAGAGTTATTGTGTATATGGATATTTATCGATATTAGCGATGATCGAGAGGTCTTGAGTTCTTTTTGTTTTCGGAGCTGCGGATCTCGCACATGGACTCTTTACTCTTCATTGTTGGGTAGAGGACTTCTATAAAGAGCCAATAAAATGTTTGCTTTATATGTAAAGAAAAGCTAAAATGTATTTGGAAATTTAACGTGTTTAAGGAGTTAAAACTTTAAATCTAAGATGCCAACATGAGATATTAAGCGTCCTTGTGTTTGCAAACAGCGCTATGGAGAGGCTATTAAGAGTCTCGGAGGTATGCAGCACTTGTGTCGAGCACTTTCCTCCATCATCTCTTCTTACAGCTACAGTTCTGCTTATTGAGTATCATTAGACCCATCCCAGGGCTGTAATTGCTGAGAGATTGTTGTCATAGGCTCTAAGACTGTATGTGCTCCTATAACAGGACTATGGCCGCCATTGTCATAGATAATTCAGGGACAATGCGTGAAAAATGTAGCAAAAAATTTCAAAATAGCAATGTGTGAAAGTATGTGCGTTGTATCTGAAACAGAACACA
>NW_027210332.1:0-82115 GCF_027789765.1 Dendropsophus ebraccatus | reverse complement strand
TCGTGGCTCGGAGAAGTTCTCATAACGGCCCCAGCGCAGATGGAGAAGATGATGAAACGGGAAGAACTCCGATCAGAAAAGACGTCTCCTGTGAGTCACCTAATATAACTGCACTGTAATGTATATGGTGTATAGAGCCTGTGATAGAGCTGGCCGGCCACCTACTATATGACTGGATGAGGTGATTAGTATACTGGATTTCTTGGTCATAACATATAGGTGGTGATGGTAGTGGTTGTAGTTGTGGCCAGTAATGTTTCCTTCCTATATACGGGTATTACTGGTAATATTGGCTCTCAGATATACAGGATTTGGTCAGTAACAGTATGGCGGTAATATGTACGTGAATAATACTCTTCTTCCAATATGCTGGTGTTATTGGCAGATATCATGTCTTGGTGTGTGGCCCCTCCATAAAGCCATGATAGGCTTAGACATACACAGCTCAGTAGACAGCTATCCGCCACATGATAGGCTTAGATACAGCAGCTCAGTAGACAGTATCACACATGACATAGGCTTAGAAAACACCTGCATGTTGCATGCTAATATGCTGTGTGATCTTGAAGTTTTATTATCATCGCTGGATACAAAATCCACTAGCCCTTACACACATTTTGGGCAAGCCACACGGCAGTGGATTTTGTATCCAGCGATGGTAATAAACTTTCAAGATCACACAGTATATACTTGCAACACGGAAGCGCGTCCTGATTATGCTATTTTGGCTACCTGTCGATGTAATCTCAGTTTAGTAGGAACTGCGCCTCGCGGAAACTGAACAAGGGTCCGAGAACATGTCCTAGACATCTGGCGAGAGATGGAAAAAGCAGATCGCTATACCAGCGGAAACCAATTGCCAGACACTGTAAGATGGCACATGATGGGAATGCAAGACCTCCTGAAGATAGAGAAATTGACAGAGCTACACTTAGTTAGAAGAGGAGGGGATTGGGAATTTTTTTATGGCACAGATGGAAACGCGTTAGATCGTTAGGATCGACTGTGTAAGTCCCCTAGAGCAGGAGGGTACTCAACAACTTTTAGTGGAGGTCCACTTACCGGGGTCTCATGTCAGGTGAAGGTCCGAGCTGAACATCAGTAGGAACGTACCGTGTTTTGTTAATTTCCACAAACGTTCAACTATTTACATACAGAATGCTGCCTTATTAGCAGAAAAACAGGCATTTTTTCTTCTCTCAACAGCCCTTTGATATTAGGTACAAAGGGGTGACTGCCCTGCTAGTATATAACCCCCCTGTTGCTCCCCCAGTAGTGTATAGCCCCACTGTTGCTCCCCAGTAAGTAGTATCAACCCCTGTGAGCTCTCCGCCTGTAGTATATAGCCCCCTGGAAGCCTCCCCCCAGTAGTATATAGCCCCCTTGTGAGCTTCCCCCAGTTAGTATGTAGCCCCCCTGTTTCTACCCCCAAGTAGTATATAGCCCCCCTGTTGAGGTCCCCCAAGTAGTATATAACCCCTAGACATAGCTCTCCCCCTGTAGTATATAGCCCCCTGTGAGCTCCCCACAGTAGTATTAAGTAAGCCCCCCAGTAGTATATAGCCCCCCTGTGCACACTCCCCCAGTAGTATATACCCCCCCAGTAGTATATAGCCCCCCTGTGCCCGCTCCCCCCTGTAGTATATAGCCCCTGTGAGCTCCCCCCAGTAGTATATAGCCCCCCAGTAGTATATAAGCCCCCCTGTGAGCTCCCCCCAGTAGTATATAGCCCCCCAAGTAGTATATAGCCCACTGTGAGCTCCCCCCAGTAGTATATAGCCCCCCCAGTGCCGCTCTTCCCTTATAGTGGCCACAGACAAAAACACACAACCAACAACTCACCTAGCACCTCGTTCCCCGCTGCCGGCTGTCCTTCTCTTCTCCTGTCCAGTCCGCTCCTGGCTGCTATACTCGCCTCATCTGGGATGTCCCGAAGATATCCCCAGCAGAGGGCGTACCAGTGGACACTACAGTGTGTTGCTGCCGGCCTGCTACTTCCGGCAAGTACAGGCCGTCAGTGTACACAGAGGTCTTTAGGTTGCGCCCGCTCTGCTGGGGAATTGACATCCTGGGACATCCCCAGAGAGCGCGTATCAGCCGGGGTGGCTAGACGTCCGGCCACTGCCCCCATCCCCACAGCAGCGTACGAAAACTAAGGACAGTATAGCCTAATTGGGGCAGGAGGCATTGCAGTAGGGAGCGGGACCTCCTAACCGCCAAGGATCCGGTCCGCCCCGGCAGCGATTTATGAGGTCTGACACAGGGACCGGACAGCTGGCCTCCGCTAGCGTCCGCGGTTTGGACCGCAGTCCGCCCAGTTGAAGGAACCCGTCCCTAGAGGTTGAATGAAGTTCTGAGCTTTGCCCCCTCTATTTTTTTAGCTGGATCTAACTCTGGTTCCCTATATATACATACTGTTTTTAGTTACTAATGTTGGTTTTTATAGTGTTTAAAATTTTCGTGAGAAGTCCTGTCCTGGAGGATTACAAGAACAACGTCCATTCTGACCACGCGGGAGTCGTGGAGGGGGGGGGGGAAGCATCTTTTTGTTTTCACATGTCATTGATTTTCCCACTTTGATTCAAGCTGACACTTTGGTCCATCATGTTCTCATGAAATGTTTATTGTTTCATACTGGTTGTGTTCTAATTTGTCATTAATTTATCACTTCTATTCAGATATACTCTTTTATTTTTATTACTGCCACATTATATTATAATTTTTTGTCATTTGCATTTTTTGCTCAATTATGCTCGGTCACTTTACAATATGTTCTATTCCTCATTACTATTCATACACTTTCATTCTTTTAGCACTTATACACTTTACTGTGCACTCCGTAGCACTACACTTTATTGAGTTTAACATCCATCTATTATCATGCACTTTATTGTTTTTATATATATGCAATTATGTGTTAAGTATATGAGGCTTCCTGTAACAATTATATCTACATTAAGGCTATTATGCACACGAACCGGCTTGCAGCGAGATTCTCACTGCGAGCCCGGCAGGTCCTGGCAGTTCCCACACACTACATACTTGCTGCGGTCTAAACGACCGCAGCGAGTATGTAATTTTAACCGCCCTTAACCCCTTCTGATGCCGCCCCCCCTCCGCTCCCCAGCTCTGTAACATTACCTCTCCTCGCTGCACGGACCCGGCGTCCCGCTCTCCCACTGGCCAAACAGTGTGTTGCCCAGCCGCATTAGTCACTGATTGGCCGGACGGGAGAGCAGAACGCCGGACCCGTGCAGCGAAGAGAGGTAAGGTATATACACAGCGGGGGAGCCGGGCGGAGCAGAAGGGGTTAAGGGCAGCAGAATTACATACTCGCATATTCTTGCATGCATTTACTTATATTGTATTCAGTGAGTGGGCGGTAGCTATCCGGAGGCGGGGGTGACGCTTCCTCCATGCCAGGTTAGCGTCCTCAGCTCCCTGGCAACGCGGCGTGATGACGTGCGGGTCACGTGACGTTGTTGCGCTGCCGCATCGGGAAGCGGAGCATGTGACTGGTTAGGGGGAGGCATCTATACACCAGAAACTCCGGCTAGCTATGGTGTATTTAAAGGACAGGGACACGGGGGAATGCCAGCCTCCTGGAAAAAGCAAGACCCGAAACGGGCGTTGGAGGAGCGGCACATATCCACCTCGCAGGTAGTGTTATTTCTATTACTTCATCTCCCTCACCGGTGCTTACTAGGCCACTGGGCTCTGTGCAATTGGTTTGACTATACCAGTTACTGGAGGGTTAGTGCAATGGGCAACTACTGACAACAGGTGTGGTGTTATTTGTATATTCCTTTACATTGCGCTTTATGTATTTATAATTCTTATTTCCTGTGGGGTGTGATTGCCTATGTGCATGGCTATGAGATCATCTTTTAATACGTGTATTATGTATTTTTAATGTATTCCTTAATAAAGATTAGGTCTTGTCAGAGAACACAGGGGGGCTATATACTAGGAGAGAGAACAGGGGGGCTATATACAGGGGGAGAGAGCACAGCGGGCTATATACTACTGGGGGAGAGTGCACAGGGGGGGCTATATACAGGGGGAGAGAGCACAGGTGGCCTATATACTACAGGGGGAGAGTGCACAGGGGGGCTATATACCACTAGGGGAGAGGGCACACAGAGGGGCTATATACTACAGGGGGAGAGTGCACAGGGGGGCTATATACTACTGGGGTAGAGTGCACAGGGGCTATATGCTACAGGTGGAGAGTGCACAGGGACTATTTGCTACAGGGGGAGAGAGCACAGAGGAGCTATATACTACAGGGGGAGAGTGCACAGGGGGGGCTATATACTACTGGGGAAGAGCGCACAGGGGCTATATACTACAGGGGGAGAGCACACAGGGGGGGCTATATACTACAGGGGGAGAGCACACAGGGGGGCTATATTCTACAGGGGTAGCTATATACTAATAATGCAGTCACCCCCTGTGTACCTAATTTTAAAGGGCTGGTGAGAGAGAGGAAAGTGCCAGTTTTCCCACTAATAAGCATCATTCTGTATGTAAAATGTAAATAGTTCAACAACGTTTGTGAAAAGTAACAAAACACGTTCCCTACTGATGTTCAGCTCGGACCTTCACCTGACAAAAGACCCCGGTAAGTGGACCCTTACTAAAAGTTGTTGGTACCCCTGGTATATGCTGTATGTAGTGTATATAGTATGTGCTGTACTGTATGCTGTATGTACTGTATAGAGTATGCTGTATGTAGAGTATTTGCTGTATATAGTGTATAAGGGTATATGTTGTATGTAGTGTATAGAGTATTTGCTGTATATAGTGTATAGGGTATATGCTGTATGTAGTGTGTACAGAATATGCTGTATATAGTGTATATGATTTATGTAGTGTATATTGTATATGCTGTATGTAGTGTATATAGAATGTACTGTATGCTGTATGTAGTATATATAGTATATGCTGTATGTAGTGTACACTCACCAGACACTTTATTAGGTACACCATGCTAGTAATGGGTTGGACCCCTTTTGCCTTCAGACTGCCTCAATTCTTCGTGGCATAGATTCAAACAAGGTGCTGGAAGCTTCCTCAGAGATTTTGGTCCATATTGACATGATGGCATCACACAGTTGCCGCAGATTTGTCGGCTGCCCATCCATGATGCGAATCTCCCGTTCCACCACATCCCAAAGATGCTCTATTGGATTGAGATCTGGTGACTGTGGAGGCAATTTGAGTACAGTGAACTCATTGTCATGTTCAAGAAACCAGTCTGAGATAATTCTAGCTTTATGACATGGCGCATTATCCTGCTGAAAGTAGCCATCAGATGTTGGGTACATTGTGGTCATAAAGGGATGGAAATGGTCAGCACCAATATTTAGGTAGGCTGTGGCGTTGCAACGATGCTCAATTGGTACCAAGGGGCCCAAAGAGTGCCAAGAAAATATTGCCCACACCATGACACCACCACCACCAGCCTGAACCGTTGATACAAGGCAGGATGGATCCATGCTTTCATGTTGTTGACACCAAATTCTGACCCTACCATCCTAATGTCGCAGCAGAAATCGAGACTCATCAGACCAGGCAACGTTTTTTCCAATCTTCTACTGTCCAATTTCGATGAGCTTGTGCAAATTGTAGCCTCAGTTTCCTGTTCTTAGCTGAAAGGAGTGGCACCCGGTGTGGTCTTCTGCTGCTGTAGCCCATCTGCCTCAAAGTTGGTCGTACTGTGCATTCAGAGATGCTCTTCTGCCTACCTTGGTTGTAACGGTTGGCTATTTGAGTCACTGTTGCCTTTCTATCAGCTCGAACCAGTCTGCCATTCTCCTCTGACCTCTGGCATCAACAAGGCATTTCCGCCCACAGAACTGCCGCTCACTGGATGTTTTTTCTTTTTCGGACCATTCTCTGTAAACCCTTGAGGTGGTTGTGTGCGTGAAAATCCCAGTAGATCAGCAGTTTCTGAAATACTCAGACCAGCCCTTCTGGCACCAACAACCATGCCAACGTTCAAAGGCACTAAAATCACCTTTCTTCCCCATACTGATGCTCGGTTTGAACTGCAGGAAATTGTCTTGACCATGTCTATATGCCTAAATGCACTGAGTTGCCGCCATGTGATTGGCTGATTAGAAATTAAGTGGTAACGTGCAGTTGGACAGGTGTACCTAATAAAGTGGCCGGTGAGTGTATATAGTATGTGCTGTACTGTATGCTGTATGTAGTGTATATAGTATGTGCTGTACTGTATGCTGTATGTAGTGTGTATAGTATGTGCTGTACTGTATGCTGTATGTAGTATGTATAGTATGTGCTGTACTGTATGCTGTATGCAGTGGCGTATTAAATGTACCCTGGGCCCCGGGCTGTCCACCCAACCTGCCCCCCCCCCCACAAGTCAATTTGCCCACATTATAATCCGCTACTGCGCCCCCCCCCCCCCCACCCACTGTCCCCAATAAACACTGCCTGCCTCCCCTCCCTGCTGGCCCCAATAAACATAATGTTTGGTCCCTTGCTGCTACCCCCAGTTAGCATTGCCCACCCCACCTCCACTGCCCCCAATAAACATATTGCCACCTCACCTGGTCCCCTGATGTCGCCCCCCCCCCCAAGGTCACAGCAGCACAGAGGATGTCAGGAGAAGAGGGTGCTGATCTATAGGGGAGGTCCCAGCAGCACAGAGGATGTCAGGAGAGAAGGGTGCTAATCCTATAGGAGATGGTCCCCCTTTATAGATGGTCTCCCTCGTTCCCCCCTCTATAGATTGGTCCCTCTCTTTCCCCCCTTTATTTATGGTCCCCCTCTTTCCCCCTCTATAGATGGTCCCCCTCTTCCCCCTCCCTTATAGATGGTCCCCCTCTCCCCCCTCCCTTTATAGATGGTCCCCCTCTTTCCCCCTCCCTTATACATGGTCCCCCTCTTTCCCCCTCTATAGATTGTCCCTCTCTTTCCCCCTTTATACATGGTCCCCCTCTTTCCCCCTCTATAGATGGTCCCCCTCTTCCCCCTCCCTTATAGATGGTCCCCCTCTTTCCCCACTTTATAGAGGTCCCCCTCTTTCCCCCTCCCTTATACATGGTCTCCCTCTTTCCCCCTCTATAGATGGCCCCCCTCTTTCCCCCTTTATAGATGGTCCCCCTCTTTCCCCCCTTTATAGATGGTCCCCCTCTCCCCCCTCCCTTATAGATGGTCCCCCTCTCCCCCCCTCCCTTTATAGATGGTCCCCCCTCTCCCCCCTCCCTTTATAGATGGTCCCCCTCTTTCCCCCCCCTCCCTTTATAGATGGTCCCCCTCTTTCCCCCCTTTATAGATGGTCCCCCCCCCCCTCTTCTCCCTTTATAGATGCCCCCCCAGTCAGTAAATAACACAAAAATAACAAAATACAACTCACCTACCCTGCGTTCCGCCGTCGATTCTCTCTCCTTCTGCAGTCTCCGGCTGATGCACGGCTGCCGGGGGAGTCCCGTCCTCTCCCCGGCAGCCGCGCGCATCACACAGCTCCTAGTGCCGCCTGGGCCCTGACTTCCGGTACGTGCGCTCCCAGTACCGGAAGTCAGGGCCCCAGGCGGCACTAGGAGCTGTGTGATGCGCTCGCTGCCGGGGAGAGGACGGGACACCTCCGGCAGCCGCGCATCAGCCGGAGACTCTTGTGACCGCAAGCGAAACAATGCAGTGGCGGGGGGAAGGGGGCCTCCCGGGCGGCATTATAATGTGGGCGGCGTGGCATGGGCCCCCCTGGAGCCTCAGGCCCGGGCGGCCGCCCAAACCACCCACATTATAATCCGCCACTGGCTGTATGTAGTGTATATAGTATATGCTGTATATAGTGTATATAGTATATGCTGTATGTAGTGTATATAGTATGCGTGTATTGTATGCTGTATGTAGTGTATATAGTATAATGCTCTATGTAGTGTATATAGTATATGCTGTATATAATATATGCTGTATGTACTGTATATAGTATGTGCTGTACTGTATGTTGTATGTAGTGTATATAGTATATGCTGTATATAGTGTATATAGTATATGCTCTATGTAGTGTATATAGTATATGCTGTATATAGTATATAGAGTACATGCTGTATGTAGTGTATACAGTAATGTGAGACAGTGACAGGGATGGTGGTTGGGAATCGCTATATCTCCCCGAGATACCTATCATACGTGAGCACTAGGTTCCAGAAAGTCCATACCTCATCCAGGGAAAGCTGGGTGAGATATGGAGGAATCCAGGAAAGCTAAAACCCATAGCAAACTACTTGCTATTGGCTGCTTTGTAGTGGCTGTAAATGGGCCTGGATATTTATGGAATGACAGGCAGGTTGGTAGTGGGGCCTGTCATTCCCTTTCTGGCCAGTCCAGGTTTTTGTGTCTGGCCCAAGTCAGCCCAGGTGCTGGAGGCCACTGATCACTGCCTGATAAGAGGAGGCACAGAGTGTGCAGAGTGCGGCTGTGCATGGAGGTCTCTCCTGGCAGTGGGGAGGGTCAGGGCTGCTAAAGCTTCTGCTGGGACTCTCAGCCACACCGGTATTGTACCAACTTGTGTTGTTTTATGTAGGGTGACTGGTAGCACGTCCCCTGTATAGCCAGGATTTGCTGTGTTAGTTAGAGCTCAGACGAGCAGGATTTATCTTATTTTGGGCCTGTATGTAAGGCTGAATTTCTTTTGGCTGCAATAAACAAACAGGGACGTCTCTGTTTTATCCTAGTTTGTGTCACTGTCTCTGGCTGCCGTTCCTGCTGTCTGCGCTGCTCTACAGAGCTAATCTCCCACACTACAAGGCTACAATTTAAGAATTTTAAAACAGATTTTATCAACATAATTAAAAAATCTCCAACTTCATTATGCAGTGCCAAAGGATCCAGTATTACAGACAACCACAAGCCACAGTATCTATGTCATATAGTAACTAAATGGTGACAGTAAGCACATAAGCTGTAATCATGTAGTGTATGTGCTTACTGTCACCATTTAGTTACTATATGACATAGATACTGTGGCTTGTGGTTGTCTGTAATACTGGATCCTTTTGCACTGGATAATGAAGTTGGATATTTTTTTTTAATCATGTTTATAAAATCTGTTAAATATTCTTCAATTGTTGCCTTGTGTAACTGTATTATGTAAAGGCTAAATGGTAATAATTAGAGATGAGCGAACCTCCAGCATGCTCAAGTCCATCCGAACCCGATTGTTCGGCATTTGATTAGCGGTGGCTGCTGAAGTTGGATAAACCCCTAAGGCTATGTGGAAATCTTGGATATAGTCATTGGCTGTATCCATGTTTTCCAGACAACCTTAGAGCTTTATCCAAGTTTATCCAGCAGCCACCACTAATCAAATGCCGAACGTTCGGGTTCTGATTGACTCGAGCCCGAACCCGGTTCGCTCATCTCTAGTAATAATATTTTGGACAGGTGATATGAGGGTTCATTAACTCTATGAGGCTGGGTTCACACTGCATTTTTGCAATCTGTTTAACATATCCATTTTTATTTGGTTACTTTTAACGGATAGAAAAACGTAGTCAACACTACTTTCTCTTCTCACCTTCACGACGGCACCATAGGAGGATGGGTTGTACCCTAGGGACAGGAAAAAGCATGAGAGTTTAAAAGCCCCTCCCCTTCCTCCCAACACCAGTGCTTTTTCCTGTCCCACTAGGGCAGGCACGAGAGGGAGGGGATCCGCATGAAGCAGGAAGGGATCCTCTCGAAATTACCTTTTATTTTTTCACTCTTTATTTCCTTTTTTTTCTTTTATATCGGCAGGGTCGATCGGGGCCTCTTGGCTTCCTTCCTTCCCGGGGTCCGACAACCAAACTGAGTGGAGCGGCTCCGGCGTTCCGTGGAACCTCGCGCCGACTCCAGGACAAGCCGCGCGATCCCCCCAGAGGGTGGGTAAGTTGGAGGCTATCAGGGGCTCTGTTCACCGCGTGCATTGCCGCGGTCCCAGCGCCAGACGGAATGACGCACTTCCGGGCGACGCACTTCCGGTTGACGTCGGCACGCCGGAAGTGACGTCAGACGCCGCGCGTCCCGGAAGCCCACGCCGAGGACCCGCGCGCGTCATTCAAAAGTCCGGCAAGCGGTGGATCGGATCGTCTCTGTCCAACGATGGATCCCTCCACGTCTGACAAGACTGCTACTGCGGTAACAGTAAGTACGGGCTATACTAGCCGCTTCCGTGTGCCAAACTCTGCAGTCAGCACGCTTCCTATGCAGACTCTGCAGGGAAAGGGGGTTCTCTGGTGACATGATCTGATTATTCCACTGAAACTTTCCTTTCCTATCACAATAAGGGTGTCTATTATTAATAATATCACCTAAGCTGGTAAAATATACTTACCCATGATCTATTGAGTATTTATGGGCATAGTTCTCCAGCCTGAAAGATATTATTTTTCATTAGGAGACTAAGGATCCTACTCCTACTACCAAAAAGGAGAAGCCAAAGATACCAGTTAAAAGATGTGTGTCTTGCGATAGTAAATTAGCCTCGAGCTGTAAGAAAAATATCTGCCCCTCATGCATCGGAGACCTTATAAAGCAGGATAGATCTTCCTTCCTAGAGGACATAAGGAAGATGATGAAAGACGAGATAGCCTCATCTATGGCTAATCTCCCTGCTCCTCTTCCTACTCCACCTCCTATTCAGCAGGATCCGCCACCTACCCCTCCACAACAAATTATAATACAGGAGACACCTATAGTAGAACCAGCGGTCATCTGTCCGGCTTCTATATCAGATTCAAGGAGCTCCATCGCATCCTCATCTGGGAAGCGTAAGAGACACTCTTCGGCATCTTCCTGTGAATCGGGACAGATCTCAGAAGACCTGGAAATAGATGACATAGAAACGGAACATAGAGAAGAGATAAAGAAATATTTCTTTTCTTCTGACCACACTTCTGCCCTTCTTACAGCAGTCAGAGATGCTTTGGGCATGGAAGAGGTGCAAGAGGAAATAGCACCCAAGGATAAAATGTTCAGGGGTCTTAAAGCAAAAGGGAAGTTAGTTTTTCCAGTTCACGAGACTCTTCAGTCTCTTATAACTGATGAATGGCTGGAACCGGAAAAAAGACTTCAGGTTCCAGGTGAAATTAAGAGGCGACTCCCCTTTGCAGAAGAAGAGATAAAAAAATGGGGAGAAATCCCAAAGATCGACGCACAGGTGGCTAAAACTACAAAAAGATCCATTTTGCCCTTTGAGGACTCTTCCCAACTCAAAGAGCCGATGGATAGGAAAGCAGAAAGTCTCCTCAGACGCTCCTGGGAAACTGTGTCATACTCTATAAAAAATAACATCGCGGCGACTTGCGTGGCCAGGGCTCTGCATGTTTGGATAGAGCAGCTGGAGAGCCATTTAAATAGCAAATGTTCTAGACAAAAAATAATAGACTCACTACCCCTATTAAAAGATGCTACGGCCTTCCTGGCAGATTCCACAGCAGAATCTATTAGATTCGCCGCCACAGATGGTGCTCTCACTAATGCCGCTAGACGAGCTCTCTGGCTAAAAAATTGGACGGGGGATAATACCGCAAAATCAAACTTATGCGGTATTCCATTCGAAGGAGAGTATGTATTCGGTGCACCTCTCGATAAAATTATCGAGAAGACGGCGGATAAAAAGAAGGCCCTACCCGAAGAAAAAATACCAGTAAAGAAGCAACAATATAAGCGCCCTAAATTTCAAGAGAATTATAGAGGCAAAGGGAAGACGGGCCGATGGAGCTATTCAAAAGGAGGTAAGGGGAGAAATATTTTTTTCAACCCCAAAGCCTCCCAGGACAAACAGTGACGTTTGTCCTGTAGGGGGAAGACTGCAGGACTTTACAGGAGCGTGGGCCTCTATTACCGAGAACAGCTGGGTAATAGACATCATCAGGAAAGGATACCAGATAGAATTCATTCATCCCCCTCCACGAAGGTTCACCATATCCAGGCAGTCTTCAATTCCCCTACAATCAGAGCTGGAGAAGAGTGTACAAAAGTTACATCTTATGAAGGTCATCTCTCCAGTACCATTAAAAGAAAGAAGATCGGGTCATTATTCGAACCTCTTTCTTGTAAAAAAACCAAATGGATCCTTCCGACTAATTATAAATTTGAAGCCCTTAAACAAATTTGTAAAATACACCAAGTTCAAGATGGAATCCATAAAGTCTACCACCCCTCTAATAGCTCCAGACGCATGGATGACCTCCATAGATCTCCAGGACGCGTATTACCACGTCCCAATTCACCCTCAGTCTCAGGAATTTCTGAGGTTTGCAATCCAGATCAACAAAAAGATATACCACTATCAGTTCAGGGCTCTCCCGTTCGGGATCTCATCTGCCCCACGTATATTCACCAACGTGATGTCGGAAGTGGTTTCCTCCCTACACTTACAGGGAGTAAATATAGTGGCATACTTGGACGACCTTCTGATAATTGCAGATTCTCAGAAAAAAGTCCGTCAGGATCTACAAACGACTCACAACCTACTATCCAGACTGGGTTGGATTGTCAACGAGTCCAAATCAGACTTAATACTGTCTCCCAGGAAAGTATTTTTGGGGATTCTTCTGGACTCCAACCTACAGATGTCCTTTCTCCCGGAAGAAAAAATTATAAAACTTCTCACAAAGATAAGGAAATTCAAAAATGCCCCTCTATCCTCGGTGAGAGAAGCCATGTCAGTGCTAGGGTCAATGACGTCATGCATACCGGCAGTGCCATGGTGCCAGGCCCATTCACGAATCCTACAGGCTCAGATCCTAAGAGTATGGAACAAAGAGCCATCCGGACTGGACAAAAAGATAAACATTTCTCCACAGGTAAGAAAATCACTACACTGGTGGCTAAATCGAGAAAATTTAGAGAAGGGGATACAGTGGAATCCTCATCCCAAAACAATTCTAAAAACCGATGCAAGCCAGATAGGTTGGGGATCCCAATCGGGGACCCATTTCTTCCAGGGACTCTGGAAACTAGAAGAAAGGAAGGACTCCTCGAACCTCAGGGAGTTAAAAGCAGTACAGAACTCCCTTCTGGCAGCTCAAAACATCCTAGATGGAGTACACGTTCACATACTCTCAGACAATATGACGACGGTAGCCCACTTAAGGCACCAGGGGAGTGCAAAACACAGTCACCTGTGGTTAACCTCCCAACAGATTTTCTCCTGGGCAGAGTCACATCTGCTGTCCCTATCGGCAACTCACCTAAAGGGGACAGAAAACACCGAAGCGGATTTTCTCAGCCGAAACCAGATACATCCAGGAGAGAGTGGTGTCTAAAAGAACAAGTGTTCCATCAACTAGTGAATCGTTGGGGCCTTCCGGAGATCGACCTATTTGCTACAAGGAAAAACAGGAAGGTAAAAAACTTTTACTCCCTGAATCCGAACGACAGTCCTACGGCCATAGACGCTCTAACCCAGACCTGGGAAGCAAAACTAGCGTACGCATTCCCTCCAATACCACTAATACCAAAGGTTTTACAGAAGGTCAGAGAACAAAAGTCCAAAGTCATTCTTATTGTTCCCTATTGGCCAAAAAGGAGCTGGTTCGGACTTCTAAAGAACCTGACACGGGAGGACCCAGTAATTCTCCCACAACAAATAGACCTTCTATTCCAGGGCCCAATTTTCCATCCAGGTCTGACAAAGCTACACCTCTCAGCATGGATCCTGAGCGGGAAATGTTAAAAAGTCAAGGACTTTCAGAAAGTGTAATATCAACACTACTGCAAAGTAGGAAAAAAGTAACAACTTCCATCTACCTAAAGGTTTGGAAAGTTTTTTCTTCCTGGTGCGGAAGTCCTCCACCTTTCCCGGCAGAGCCTAATATATCACAGATATTAGACTTCCTACAGGCGGGACTATCCAAAGGTCTCAAACCAGCTACCTTAAAAGTTCATATCTCTGCTCTATCAGCCGTCTACGACACTAATCTAGCAGATCATCGATGGATAAAAAGATTCATCAGGGCAGCATCTAGGATTAATCCCAGGACTCAGACTTCCCATCCGACATGGGATCTAAACATTGTCCTAGAGGGTCTGACAAAATCTACCTTTGAGCCCATTTCAGAAATCAACAGTAGACTCCTCTCCTACAAAACAGTTTTTTTTAGTGGCCATCTGCTCCGCAAGAAGAGTGAGTGAGATTCAGGCCCTCACTCTCCGTAGACCTTACTGTACTATATCTGATGACCGTATAGTACTAAAAACAGACCCCTCCTTTCTTCCTAAAGTAGTGACTGAATTTCATAAATCCCAAGATATTGTCCTGCCTTCCTTTTGTCCAGAACCAAAAAATGATCTGGAAAAGAAATTCCATACCCTGGATGTGAGAAGAGCAGTTCTCCAGTACATTGAGACTACAAGACCGTGGAGAATAGACCAAAATTTATTTATACAGTTTCAGGGCAAGAATAAAGGCAGGAAAGTATCAAAGAGTACCATTGCCAGATGGATAAGGAATGCCATAGCAGAGGCTTACAAAGCTCAAAACCTTCCATCTCCAATCAATATCAAGGCACACTCTACAAGAGCAGTCTCCACTACTTGGGCAGAGAGAGCATCTGCCTCATTAGAACAAATATGCAGGGCAGCGACTTGGTCGTCCCCCCATACATTTATAAAGCATTACAGACTACTATTGCAGTCAAATGAAGACCTGACCTTTGGCAGAAAAGTTCTTCAGGCTGTGGTCCCTCCCTAAGATTAATGGTTGGTATTACTCCTATGGTGCCGTCGTGAAGGTGAGAAGAGAAAATAGGATTAGTCCTTACCGGTAAGCCGGTTTCTTCGAACCTTCACGACGGCACCAGTATCCCTCCCTAGTATTGTATTAAATATGATACTCACGTGGTGCTAAATGACTGTTATAAGGCACTGGTGTTGGGAGGAAGGGGAGGGGCTTTTAAACTCTCGTGCTTTTTCCTGTCCCTAGGGTACAACCCATCCTCCTATGGTGCCGTCGTGAAGGTTCGAAGAAACCGGCTTACCGGTAAGGTCTAATCCTATTTTTGTGTCCGTAAAAAAAAAATGCGTCCGTTTCAATTTTTTTTTTTATAATGGAAGTCAGTGGAAAAATGGATAACATACAATTGCATCGTGTTTTTTTTTTTTTTTAATAAAACATATACGTTAAACGGATTGCAAAAATGCAGTGTGAACCCAGCCTGAGGCAGAGACCTTGTTATAGATTTGGTTGTCCATTGGAACTATTGTGTATAAACAGTATTGGCTGGGGGCAGTATATTCTGCCTCCAACCACTTGATGACGCTCTCTCCTCCCAGCTACAGGGCTTGGCAGGAACGTCACTCCTAGAAGAAGAGGCTAGAAGAGCCTGAGGGAAATGAATGGCCGTGTGCTGCAGGGAGCCAGGTAATCATGAGGAGCCCACATGAGGGGGATTATGGTGGAGGAAGTAAAGCTATATACATTGGTGTGAGCGGCTAAGAGACCAGTAATCAGAGCTATGACTAATATACACTGTATACACAACTCTGATTACCAGTCTCCCAGTATACTAGCCTCTCATACCAATGTATATAGTTTTATCACCTTTAGCATAATTCCTTATGTGGTCTCCTCATTATACCACCAGTCTCACACCGCACTTTATATACTGGTGGTATAATGAGGTGCCCACACGAGTGGGGTTATGCTGAAGGAGATAAAGCTCCAGTCTGCCCCAGTCACCAAGGTTTCATGGGGCCTCATACAGTTGTTTGCTGGAGGACAGTGTCGGAAAGGTGTTCTCACCCAACACGCTCCCCGGCAGTCCTCCTGTGACTTCTTCAGGTCTTTCTTCTGTTGCTCCGGCTGCTACTTCCCAGACTGATTTTGTCTCTGTAGTGATAGGTCACTCAGCCAATCACTGGCCGCAGTGTTGCTCCGCCTCAGTCAGTGATTGCCTGAGAAGGCTCAGAGCTGAGAAACAGACGTCTCAGAAGTAACGGCCAGAGCAGGAAGACGTGACGGAGGATTCTCATGGAAGTGTGGTAGGTGAGAATAGGCAGCTTATTTCCTTTGTGGCCCTATCTGCCTGTCCGTCTATCTTTGTAAGTGGCTACAATTCAGCGGCCAGGTGATGTTCTGTGGACCAGGTGTGGGGATTTTGGCTCCTGTTCTGCTGTATATGGAATTCTGTACTTGTAAGTCACCGCATCAGCAGGGTCAGCTGCCCTGACCTCACTACTACATCTATGCAGAGAAGTGGCCTGACTCTATGTAGGACTTTCCGGTAACAAACTCCACTCGGCTCCATCTTGCAAATTAATCTCTGCAGCATTGGGACATTTATTAAGACTTAAAAATAGGCTAAAATTTTATGATGCAGATAGGCCTGATGCATGTAACAATATTTGCAGATGCTGTTTGTGTGTGTGTGTGTGTGTGTGTGTGTATGTATGTATATATATATATATAATCTACACATACTTACTGGATATGCAATTTGATCTGGTTGCCGAGGGGAGGGCATACTTTGCTATAATTGGCAATATTTGGCTGCAGGGGGGTATTCCTGGCTGCAAGGGGCATTTCTTGCTGCAGTGGGCATATCTGAATACAGTGACCATACCTGACTACAAATGGCATATCTGGCTATAAGGGCCATGTCTGGCATCAGAGGGCATTGTATATGTCTACAGGAAGCATACTTGGGTGCATGGGGCATTTCTCTCTAAAGGGTGCATATCTGGCTACAAGAAGCATTGCCTCGAGCTATAGGAGGCATATGTAACTACAGGGGGCATTGTTTCTAATTATATAAGCCAAGTAACTAACTTAAAATAATACTGCCTATTATTTGAAGTTAGTTACAGTAATACCTCGGTTTTCGAACGCTTTGGAACTCGAACTGCTTGGTATTCTAACAAAAATTTACCCAGAAGTAGTGTTTGGAATTCGAACTTTGCTCGGTTTTCGAACGTTTTTGCGAGCGTGGATGGTGGGTTGTACCTGGCGAGTTAAGCAGTGGTGAGGCTTCACATACAGTACAGTGCTGTATAAGACTGCTGGAGTGCATATACAGTGCAGTAGTAGTACAGGCAGTGCACCACCATCTCCCATACATGACAGTGCTTGGATGGGGGGGGGACGCTATACAGTAAAGGATGGGTGAGGAGTTGGTGACTACTGTACTATAATTGCTGGTTCTGATGAACATTTCTTATGTTTAATGTCCTGTATAGTACTGTACTGTAGTGATTATACTGAGCACTTATCAGTGTAATAAATGAGTATTGTAGGTAATTATTGGTGGCTGCTGAAACCAATTAATCACATTTACATTATTTCCTATGGGAAGACACTGCTTGGTTCTCAAACTGCCTTCCGGAACCAATTAAGTTCGAGAACCGAGGTACCACTGTACTTGGCTTCTATAATTAGTGTAAACTAACAGTTATACCAATACTATATGGCATATATAGCCTCCTCCATGGGGCACTGTCCATAAGGGTATTAAAGCAAATGGGCTCAAGGTCTGGATCCTTTTCTTTGAATTTCCCGTTTGCATAGTGATCTCATAGAGACATATCGGCCGGTCTACAACCAGAGATGGTATGATGGCGGTTTTTCTTCAGTGGGCAGATTTGTGCTTTTATGACTTTGCAATATGTGATAGACCTCAAACTCCAAAGCAAAATAAGTGACACAAAAGAAACAAAGACACAACACATTGTAATTAGGTGTTAAATGATCGTAATTTTATTTAAGATTATATGACACTGGAAAAGACCACCGACTCACAAAAAGTCACCCTCCAGCACTCAGGCGAGGAAAAACACCCTATGGGGGAAACCTCAAGGAAGTCATGGCTGGTGAGTTGCCCCTCCTCTGGGCTTAGAGGGTAACACTATTATAAAATTATGTTATCTGAGAAGGGCAGGATAAACTTGAGAAGGGGGCTTCACCAGTTGTTCGGGTTCATTGGGGGCTAATGTCAACCCTACCACTGTGGAGGTAACCCTTCTCTCCCCAGACAGAGAGTGCTGCATTGATGTGTCCACATCTGCCCTGCTCATTCCTTTATGCTCCCTGCAGTCTCTATCAGCCCTTGTGTTTCCCATCCTCTCCATTTCTGATATAATCTGTCTGCCCTTACACTCAGCCATTCACACTGCTGTATATAAAGTTTCTGTCACTGTCCTCCTGCACAGCTCTGTGATTCTCACTTCCTGATTGGTCCATGCTTAACACCCCCCCCCCTCTCCCCACTGCTGTCATGTGACCACACAGACCTCTGACAGCAGCCTTGCTTCTCTATTCTAGCCTGTTGTACTACGCTACTGCAATATTGGGATCTGCAGTTCCATCCTGTATCTACAAACTACTGCTGTAGTTTCATTCTTATGCACTTTTATACATTATATTCTACGTGCTGATTGCTATACTGTACAGTACCATAAAACATGACACATTTAGTTGTTTCTAAATGTTTGTTTTATTTGTTGTACATGTTGAGAATAAAAAAAAAATCACTTTTGGGGTGTGGAACCAATTGCCTACATTTCAATGATTTCTTATGGGAAAACTTGCTTTGGTTTAAGAGTAGATTTGGATTACAAGCACAGTCCAGGAAGGAATTATACCTGTAATCCAAGGCACCACTGTATTTCTAGATGCCATTGTATTATGTCATACTATGAGCACCTGTTATTTGGCTGTGCATAATACCCTTAGTTCAGGTGCAGACAAGGAAGTGTTACAATCTTTAGGATTGCAATCTGATGAAGGGAAAGCTATACTCCCAAAACGCGTTATTGCTATTGTTTTCACATTCTTACAGGGAACCTGTCACCCTGGGAGAACAGGCCAAACCCTCCTGACCCCTGGACAAAGCCCCCCCCCCCATACTTACTCCCTTCTGCCGGTCCTGTCACTGGGAAATCACTGCAGCTCCTCTGCTCGCTCATTATGTAAATGAGCAGAGATGAGTCCAATACCCATAGGAAATCAAAAATCAGACTCATCTCTGCTCATTTGCATAAGCAGCGTGCAGCGGAGCAGTAGAGATTTCTCGGCGACGGGTGTGAGACCGGCAGCATGGTGTAAGTATGGGGGCTCTATCCAGGGGTGGGACTGATTCGGCCCGCTTTCCCAGGGTGACAGGTTCCCTTTAAACTAATGCTACTTGATTTCCAATTAAGCCTTATTACTGACTTCTACCTAACCACCTTCCTTGGAGAATTTCGTGGTAGCGCCAGGATCTTATCCACATTCCTTTTTTTCTCTTTGTTCCTGATCGAGACATTGGCCCCTACTTGTGGTAACATTGCGTCAGTTGGATTGTTCGGCCAGAAGCCCTCTCTGTACAATGCAAGCCGCCCCATCTACCTGGGGTTACATGCATAAACCCTAAGGGGCATCAAGGTGAGTGTCCATCTATACCTTTCTCATATCCTATATTACACCAGCAGAATTACACGAGGCGCCGTCCTCCTTGTACTTTTCTCCTTTTCTCCCTCTATACGCGACACAATCTGGAAGACATGTTGCTGTTAAAACTTTGTGTGTGGGGAACATCATCCGGCAGCTGGAAGCCATGAGAGACAACACATGTGGCTGCAGGATGTACATATCACTGAGCTGTTAGTGTTCCATGTATCCCTACTACGGGTACGAATTTCCTTATGTCTCCTACGTCATCACACCATCAGGGGGGCAGTGTGTCCTCCCCACATCATCACACCATCAGGGGGGCAGTGTGTCCTCCCCACATCATCACACCATCAGGGGGGCAGTGTGTCCTCCCCACATGCCAATGAACTCCATTGATTCCTGCTCAACCTACTTGGTGAACCTTGAACGGTTGTTGTTACTCGAATCCCAACTACCAGACCTGACACTCTGTGGGCTCTTCTAGCGTGAGGCGGTCTTCTTCTTCTCCTCCGTCCTAACCGTGAGTATGTGATTCTTCACCACAAGTCACACACTACAAGTTGTCCTGGCAGAGTTTTGCACTACTTTTGCCCACAGAGGTTAAATGTGTAAGAGAAAGATGTGAAGGTTATGGACAAAATAAAATAAGAGGAGGAGAGCAGGACTAGAACCCAAGAACATTGCACTTAGGCCCGATACCTAACCCTCCAGGCCACAGCCACATCATACACATCTGTCACCTATAAGCAGTAATGTTCCTCTATACTGATCTCACTATGTGGCCACATCTAATGTCATGATCACTAAGATTACCAATCCTTCTGTGAGCAGTGTGATAGCTATGGGGTACGTGATCTGCCTCTCATGCTGGAGATCTGGGTTCTAGTCTCCAGAGATTAATAGGTTTTTATAGAGAAGAATAATTAGAGCGTTCTTATAATTAGTTATATAACAAGTCATTAGTTTGTTTTTTTGAAATGTTAGATTCTTGTTAAATGAATAGCCCACAGTGGGGCAGCTCTCTTATACAGAGTACATGGAGTCCCTAACATACAGGGACCTTGCACTGCTATTAGCAAGAAGCCAGCACAGCAGGGTACACCAGCCTAGCATTGGGTATTGAGTCTGGGTCACTAGCACCAGGCCAGCACTAAGTATCAACCAAAGAATCCAACACATGGAGCATTGGGTACTGAACCCAGGTCTCTATGCCAAGCCAGCAGGGAGTGTTGTTCCTGGGAGTCACAGCTCCCCAACACCTAGCCAGCATTGGGTAATAATCTGGGTCACTCACACCAAGCCAGTATTGTACCAGGGCCGCCAACACTTAAGCAGCACTGGGTATTGAACCTTAGACTGTAACACCACATCTGGGACTACCAGGTTCTCAACCCCCTGAGCCACCTCCTGCTCAGAGACCTCAGGGAAATAAGTGGGGGTCATGGTCAAAATAAAAGAATTACTGAAAGATTAATCTGTGAAAGGGAACAACCAGGATTAGAACCAAAGAATGCTGCACTTGGTCAGGCAGGACACCCAACCCTCCAGGCCACAGACACATGTGATACAATGTTTGAGAAGCAGCTGTCAGTAATGTTTCTCTATGATGGATTCACAATGTGGCGACATCTGATGTCATGGCTACTAAAAGGAGCGGTCCATATTGGGCAGGGGTATGTGATCGGGGTCTCATGCTGGAGACCTGGTGCAAATCACCTAAAGTAGCTTTAATCTGAGGTATATGGAGATAACGTATGGCATTCTAGTAAGAGGACAACTTTGTATATCAGGGAAATTTATTTGTAAAAAGTGTCAGGACTCTAAATAACAACCAACAAAGGGAATAATACACACCAGGCTTCTATTAGCATTGGGGTTTGAACCTGCAGCTCCACCATATCAGATCTGGTTCTTTACCCACTGAGCCATCTCCTGTCCTATGGAGCAAAGGAAATAAGGAAAGATCACGGGCAAAATAAAGGAATTCCTGTAAGACATGTTTGTCTCCATGTAGCTCTAGCTGTATATAAAAGCGATATGGGGAAGTATAGAAAATGTCTCCTATTTTTATAAACAATATTATTCCCTCAAACAGCCTATTATTTCTGTGTTCACGTTCCCTGCTGCTATATACACCTGGATATACCTAATAATGACTGAGGTAATAGGCAGATAACATGTAATAAATCACAATAGTATAAAGTCTGTGTCTCCCTGTATTGTCCAGGCTGCTCTACACCGGCTACTCACAGGTGCAGTCCCACTACTGACCAGCCTGGTGGATGTGACCTGCTCTGTTCCCGACCTGGGCCTGGTCACCCCTCCTTACACAACCTGGCAGCTCCGAGCTCCCCCAGAGTCGCCATATTGGTACTGAGCTTAGTGCAGACACCTGATCAGCATAGCACAGGGAAGCACAGAACTCCTGGACTCAAGTGATCCGACAGCCTCAGCCTCCCAGTTAGCTGGGATGACAGATACACCACTGGGCCCAGCAAGAGGAGCAGCTGCTGTGTAATATAGGAACCTGTGTGATGTAAGGAATACAGCCAGCTAGCTCCACCTGCTGTGTAATATAGGAACCTGTGTGATGTAAGGAATACAGCCAGCTAGCTCCACCTGCTGTGTAATATAGGAACCTGTGTGATGTAAGGAATACAGCCAGCTAGCTCCACCTGCTGTGTAATATAGGAACCTGTGTGATGTAAGGAATACAGCCAGCTAGCTCCACCTGCTGTGTAATATAGGAACCTGTGTGATGTAAGGAATACAGCCAGCTAGCTCCACCTGCTGTGTAATATAGGAACCTGTGTGATGTAAGGAATACAGCCAGCTAGCTCCACCTGCTGTGTAATATAGAAACCTGTGTGATGTAAGGAATACAGCCAGCTAGCTCCACCTGCTGTGTAATATAGGAACCTGTGTGATGTAAGGCAGTGATTTTCAACCAGTGTGCCGTGGCACATTAGTGTGCCGCGACACATGGTCGGGTGTGCCACGGGGAAAGTTTCCCAAACTATGGTGCCCCTGTAAAACAGGAGAAAACAATGGGGGGAGAGAAACATGAGGATAGGGGGGAAAGTAACAGCAGAGAGAAGCACAGGAGAGAAGCAGGGGGGAGAAGTATGGTGGAGAGAAGCAGGGGGGGAGAAGTATGGTGGAGAGAAGCAAAGGAGAGAAGCAGGGGGGAGAACTATGGTGAAGAGAAGCAGGGGGGAGAGAAGCACAAGAGAGAAGTAGGGGGGAGAAGTATGGTGGAGAGAAGCACAGGAGAGAAGCATGGGGGGAGAGAATCACAAGAGAGAAGTAGGGGGGAGAAGTATGGTGGAGAGAAGCATGGGGGGAGAAGAAAACAGGCCCAGGTTTCACACTGAGTGAGTATAAATACATTTAGAATCTATATTATTAACTATATGTATAATATGAACTGTTTTAGTGTCATTTTGTGCCATTTTGGTTGGTGGTGTGCCCCAGGATTTTTTAAGTATAAAAAGTGTGCCGCGGCTCAAAAAAGGTTGAAAATCACTGATGTAAGGAATACAGCCAGCTAGCTCCACCTGCTGTGTAATATAGGAACATGTGGGATGTAAGGAATACAGCCAGCTAGCTCCACCTGCTGTGTAATATAGGAACCTGTGTGATAAAAGGAACAGAGTTAGGTAGCTCCACCTGCTGTCTCTTCTATATACTTACACCGTGTACAATATTACAGCTAGTGCCACCTGCTGTCTCTTCTGTATACTTACAACATGTACAATATCACAGCTAGTGCCACCTGCAGTCTCTTCTGTTTACTTACACCATGTACAATATCACAGCTAGCGCCACCTGCTGTCTCTTCTGTATAGTTATACCATGTACAATATCACAGCTAGCGCCACCTGCTGTCTTTTCTGTATTCTTACACCATGTACAATATTACAGCTAGCGCCACCTGCTGTCTCTTCTGTATATATACACCATGTACAGGATCACAGCTAGCGCCACCTGCTGTCTCTTCTGTATACTTACACCATGTACAATATAACAGCTAGCTCCACCTGCTGTCTCTTCTGTATACTTACACCATGTACAATATTACAGCTAGCGCCACCTGCAGTCTCTTCTGTATACTTACACAATGTACAATACTACAGCTACAGGAAAGAGTGTAGCTCACTAATGCCTAACATTTACTGGTGTCGAGGTAACAAGGTAAACTGCACACCCTAAAAATGAATGGAGAGGAGAACAATAACCAGAAAAAAACACAGTCCTCAAGACACCATGAACAGGCTCCTATAGTTTAATCACACATGATAAAAACTAATATATAAAAAAATAGAATAAAATAAATCCACAGGGCCCTTGTGGAAAAGGTAATTAAATCATTAGTATAAAATACAAATACCATGTAGAGGTCTAAATGAGAACAGCAACAGATAAAACCAGTGTTCATCCAGTCCTGTCCGAGCTCCCAGTGCTGTTAGTATGTGCAGCAATGGGGATGTGAGATGGTTCTGCACAGGCTCTGGGCTCTAGTAACAAAAGTTTCATAAACAAACAAAAAAACAAACCTAATAAAAAAAAAAAAATCTATCAAACAAGCCTATTGTCTGCCCAACCCTGCAAGCCTTCTCTGTGTCCTTCCTTGCTGGGATGGGTACACTGTGACATCAATGTGACCCCATGGGGTTAAGTGAGGTTGGCATGCATCCTTACTTAACCCCCTGGGGACCACATTGTTCAGTCTTGCACAGAAAGGGTTAAGTGTGGATGCCATGCATCCATAATGCATGGCATTGATGACATCCTTTACTAAGTTGGGGCCTAGTGTTATCCGGTATAAAACGGCTAACACTAACCCCCCTATAGTACCCCAGTACCCACTGTACCAGGGGTACTGGGGAGAGCCAGGTACCAGTAGTCCCGGAACTTCAAATTTGTTTCTCCTGGACTCGGCAGTAGCAAGCTGGTAATATTAAGCTGAGGAGGGCCAAAAGAAAAACACCCTTCCCACCCTGGTACTACTAGGCTGCTGCTGCTTGCTTTTTAGACCTGACTGGTGATGGCAATAGAGGGAATGCTAAACATTTTTTAAAATTCTTTCTTTTTTAAAATAAAAGTATAGGGTTCCCCCCATTTCCATAACCAGCCAGGTTTAAAAACCAAACAGCAGCAGCCTAGTAGTAACAGTGTGGGAAGGGAAATTGGGTGAGATTTATCAAACATGGTGTAAAGTGAAACTGGCTCAGTTGCCTCTAGCAACCAATCAGAGTCCACCTTTCATTTTCCAAAGTGTCTGTGAGGAATGAAAGGTGGAATCTGATTGGTTGCTAGGGGCAACTGAATCAGTTTCACTTTACAACATGTTGATGCATGCCATTTATCAGACAGCTTCCACTACTAAGCCTGTAGTAAAAGTAAAATAAAACCCCCTACAATAAAGAAAAGTCCTTTATCCAAAAAATAACACCCCCACACCCCTCAATGAACATTTTATTTAAAAAAAAACAAAACACAGATTATCGATGTAGTCCACTGAATCTGACACAATGCTCTGGATACTGATATCTGAAAAATAAAAAGGGTAAAACACACAAAAAAGGCGAGGAGCAAAACACTAGGTGTGACAGTATGCAGATGCTGCTTACAGTATACCACACAAGGGGTTAAGTGAGGATGCATGGCATGGGGGTCCACAATAATGTGACAATGTACCCATCTTAGCAAGAAAGAGGGTTAATTGCTGGGATGGATGCAGTGCTGGAGGGAGACGAGGAGCCCTATTGATACTCACCCTCAGGGCCGGATTAAAGGAGGGCACCAGGGGCACGTGCCTAGGGGCCTCCACCACTAGGGGGCCTCCACCAGCCCAAACCCGGAAGTGGTGTCTGTGAGCCAGTCCCACGCGCAAAAAGCATGTGGAACCCTACCTGGACACAGCACTGGCCACACTGCATGCTGTCCAGGGAGGGAGGGAGGTGTAGGGTTAATCCTGTGTAAGCATCTCCCTCCTGGAAGGCTCAGACTCCCCCCTGGTGGGTCTTTGAATGGATTCTTCCTGTCAAGCTTCCAGGTACCTGTCTCCTGCCGAGGTCCTCACTCCCCCCTCGCCCCTCCCCCTCACTGAGGAGAGGACAGCGTGGGACCTCAGCAAGGAAACCTGATCTCTCCAGCAGGGATGTGACATCATGAAGCATGCTGGAGTATATGTTACAGTGGCTTTCAGGCTGAAGGAACAGAGAAGAGCCAGAGGAGAGAAGAGCCAGAGGAGAGAAGACCTGTCATCTGCCCAGATCAGGTGAGTATGAGGCTTTGTTTTGTATTGGCACATCAGAGCAGGGATATATACTATAGGGGCATATATCAGAGCAGGAAGCATATACTATGGGGGCATATATCAGAGCCGGGGGCATATATTATAAGGGTATATATCAGATCAGGGGGCATATACTATGGGGGCATATATCAGAGCAGGGGTATATACTATAGGGGCATATATCAGAGCAGGGGGCATATACTATGGGGGCATATATCAGAGCAGGGGCATATACTATAGGGGCATATATCAGAGCAGGGGCATATACTATGGGGGCATATATCAGAGCAGGGGTATATACTATGGGGGCATATATCAGAGCAGAGGTATATACTATGGGGGCATATATCAGAGCAGGGGTATATACTATGGGGGCATATATCAGAGCAGGGGTATATATATATATATATATATATATATATATATGTATATATATATATATATCGCCTGTTTGCAGCATATGACATGTAGCCTGTGTGCAGTGTATGATATATATAGCCTGTGTGCAGTGTATGATATATAACCAGTGTGCAGTGTATGGTATTTAGCTTGTGTGCAGTGTATGGTATATAGCCTGTGTGCAGCCTATTATATATAGCCTGTGTGCAGTGTAATATATATAGCCTGTGTGCAGTGTATGGTATATAGCCTGTGTGCAGTGTATGATATTCAGCCTGTGTGCAGTGTATGGTATATAGCCTGTGTGCAGTGTATGACATATAGCCTGTGTGCAGCGTATGACATATAGCCTGTGTGCAGTGTATAATACATATAGTCTGTGTTCAGCATATGACATATAGCCTGTGTGCAGCATATGGTATATAGCCTGTGTGCAGTGTATGGTATATAGCCTGTGTGCAGCATATGATATGTAGCCTGTGTGCAGCATATGATATGTAGCCTGTGTGCAGTGTATGATATTCAGCCTGTGTGCAGTGTATGGTATATAGCCTGTGTGCAGTGTATGACATATAGCCTGTGTGCAGCGTATGACATATAGCCTGTGTGCAGTGTATAATACATATAGTCTGTGTTCAGCATATGACATATAGCCTGTGTGCAGCATATGGTATATAGCCTGTGTGCAGTGTATGGTATATAGCCTGTGTGCAGCATATGATATGTAGCCTGTGTGCAGCATATGATATATAGCCTGTGTGCAGTGTATGGTAAATAGCCTGTATGCAGAGTATGATATATAGCCTGTGTGCAGCATATGACATGTAGCCTGTGTGCAGCATATGACAAGTAGCCTGTGTGCAGCTATATATGCCATGATCCTTAGGGAATATTCACATGTACCATATCCTGTCTAAAAAAAGACAGAGGAGTGCGGCCTTCAGGGTTGGGAGGTGGATTTTTTGAGCTGAATGGACAAACATGTTGCCTAGATACGAATAAAGTCTAGAACCTGTGTTTGCCTGGATACAATTAAGGCCTAGCACCTGTGGTTGCCTGGATACCAGTGATGCCTAGTTCCTGAGGTTGCCTGGATACCACTAAGGCTTAGTACCTGTGGTTGCCTGGATACCAGTGATGCTTAATACCTAAGGTTGCCTGGATACCAGTGAAGCCTAGTACCTATGGTTGCCTGGATACCATTAAGGCTTAGTACCTCATAGTTGTCAGCACTCCTGGGTATGACCCGGTAAGCCTAACCTCGATGGGGGCGGGGCTTACCGGGTCTGTTGGCAACTATGCGTACCTGTAGTTGCCTGGATACCAGTGAATCCTAATACCTGTGGTTGCCTGGATACCATTGATGTCTAGTACCTGTGGTTGCCTGGATACCATTGATGTCTAGTACCAGTGGTTGCCTAGATACCAATGAAGCCTAGTATCTGTGGTTGTCTGGATATCAATGAAGCCTAGTAGTTGTGGTAGCCTAGATACCACTGATGCATACTACCTGTGGCTGCCTATATACCACTGATGCCTACTACCTGTGGTTGCCTATATACCAGTGAAGCCTAGTACCTGGGGTTCCATCGAATAAAATTGTGTCCATTTCTTTCACAAGGCCCCATTCCAGGGCCGTCTCTTCCATTGGGCAGGATAGGCGGCTGCCCGGGGCCCATGGGTTATAGGTGCCCCCCGCCCCCACACACTCCTCTATTTCCGTCCTGGCAAGCCACACCGCCTGTAACGGCCCCAATGTAAAAGCAAACATGCCAGTTTTGGCTGCTTCCTCCCCATTTTACAGAATCTGGCAGGGACATCGCTCCTTCATCTGGCTAGAAGAGCCTGAAGGAATAGAAGATGGCCGTGTGCTGCAGGGAGCCAGGTATAGAGGTGCCGATAATGCTAAAGGAGGAATAAGATATACATAGAGGTGTGAGAGGCTAGTATACAGGAATAGGAGACTGGTATCCAGAGCTGTAAACATTGATGTGAGACTGATGGTATAAGCAGTATGATGATAGAGGGGCAGGATGAAAAAGGGGGTAGTAGTATGATGATGGAGGGAAAGCAGGATGATGAGGGGGCAGTAGCTTGATAACGGAAGGGAAAAATTATCACAAAGGGCCCCTTCATGATCATTTTTCCCCTCCATCACTAAACTATAACCCACTTCATCATCCTCCTGCCCCTCCATCATGATACTACTACTCCTTCATCATCATGCCACTATCCCCTTCATCATCCTCCTCCCCCTCCATCAGCATACTACTTCCCCCTTCTTCATCCTGCTCCTGTGTCATCATACTACTACCTCCTTCGGAAGAGGGTAGTAATATAATGACGAAGGGGCAGGATGAAAAAGGCGGAAGTAGTATGATGATGGAGGGGCAGGATGATGATGAAGGGGATAGTAGCATGATGATGAAGGGGATAGTAGCATGATGATGAAGGGGATAGTAGCATGATGATGAAGGGGTAGTAGTATTATGATGGATTTGTGGGAGTATAAGGGGGTAGTACTTTGATGATGGAGTGGAAGGAGGATGACAAAGGTGGGTAATAGTATGATGATGGAGGGGCAGAAGGATGATGAAGGGTGTAGTGGTATGATGATGGAGGGGCAGAAGAATGATGAAGGATGTAGTAGTATGATGATGGAGGGGCAGGAGCCAGAGATATTATGTCTGTTGTTAAACCCTGTCTGTACAGCAGCATGTAAGTGATACAGAGTTTATTTATGCTGAAGCATGTAAAGTAGAGATGAGATTCTTATCTGTGCATTATCAGGCAAACACGTCTTCATTACAGAGAAGCCAGTGAAGACAGGCTCTGCTCTCTCCAGTCTGTGCCTATGAAGAGGGGAGGGGCCGAGGGAGATGAGGGAGCAGGAAGAGGTGACATGAAGGTCAGCTGTTTGTAGACTGTCAGGGCACCTAAAACACTGGATTCAGAGGTCAGAAAGGTCAGTGCTTATCTATGAACTTATTGAGAGAAGATTGCAGAGTGTTGTGCTTTGCAAGACTGCTCCGTGCTCAGTCACTCCTAACAGCCCCTCCCCTCTCCATAGCCACATAATGGACACAGAAATCCTGCTTCTTCTGAAGTGAGGGGGGAGGCTGGGAGATTGCTTTTTCAGTCCAGAAGGAAACTCTTTTGGTTTATAAAACCTTATACAGAGTTTCTTAAAATTGCTTGTACTGTTGATATTGAATGTTTTCAAAAAAATGACCCTGAAATGACAGTTACACTTTAACCTCCTGGGGGCCAGATTGTTCAGTATGGCACCCAAAGGGTTAAGGGGGATGCAATGCATCCTCCTTAAACCCCTTGGGTGCCACACTGTAAGCAGCTATCTGTAAAGATGCTGCATACTGTAAGGTGCAGAACACTGCTCACAATGATGGGTGTTGTGCTCCTGTTTGTATGTCCTGTGGATTATGGCGGATTCGGTGGACTACGTCGAAGACCAGCAGTTGTTGGGATTTTTTTAATAAAATTATCAACAAGGGGTGTGGGAGTGTTTTTATTTGAATAAAAAAATTTCACTTGTGTCTTGTCTTTATTTCTTTACTATATAGACTTAGTAGTGGAAGCCGTCTAATAGACGGAATCCATTACTAAGTCAGGTCTTAGTGTTAGCCGGGTAACACTAACCCCCCCATTATTACCCCAGTACCCAATGCCACCAGGGGTACTGGGAAGAGCTGGGTGCCAGTGGTCCCAGAGCGTCAAAATTGGCACTTCTGGACTGGGCGGCAGCAGCCTGGTATTATTAGGCTGGAAAGGGCTAAAATTAATGTCCCTTCCCACCCTGGCACTACTAAGCTGCTGTTGTTTGGTTTTTTACCCGGTTGGTTATGAAAATAGGGGAAACCCTATGCGTTTTTTTTTAAATAAATAATAAAAAAAATCATAGGGTCCCCCCTATTTCCATAACCAGCTGGGTTAAAAATCTGCAGATGATCTTTCCGGCCGCAGTGTTCTGATGCAGGCGAATCAGCGCGCGCCTGCATCAGAACTCCTTACAGCACACAATGAAGCAAGCGGCCGGAGCCGCTCGCTTCATTGTGTGAACTGACAGAGCTTTCTGCGGCCGCAGAAAACGGACATGTCAGTTGTTTGCGCCGCCATAGGGGATCCCAGCTTAACAATAGCTTAACAATTGTTTAGCTGCTTTAGTAAAGTTGAATTAGATTTGAATATTTGATCACATATTCAATCAAACTCGAATCTTTCGAACAGTGCAGTATTCGATTGAATATTGTTCGTTCATCTCTAATGTAAAGCGTTAACAGCCGAAAATTACAGTTATCATCTCGTGCACGCTGCAGAGATGGGTCCGATGCCCATAGAGAATTAATGGATCCATTCAGACGGGGATATCTCCGTCCCGGGACCGGCTCCAGGACTTGGAGAGAAAGGGTAAATATAAGGGTCTCTAGCGGGGGTGGGGCGGGGCGGCCTTCACCCCGGCACGGGAGGTGACAGGTCTCCTTTAAGGGGCTGCCATTCCGTGCCTCTCCTCCTCAGGTGCTGGGAAAACCTGGATCCAGTCCTGGGAAAAGTTAAAGGAGAAGTCCGGCGAAAATTATTTTTTTATATGTTATTACTTATGGAAAGGTATACAATTTTCTAATGTACATTAATTATGGGAAATGCTCATATACTGCTATTTCCCTTAATTTAGTGTATCAGGAAGTGTTAGAATTATCTCTGAAGCAGTGACGTCACGACCAACGGTGTAATTCCTATGGAGTGTCCAGCAGGGGGCGCTCTATATATAGAAGTCAATGAGTACCATTGACTTCCATATATAGTGCGCCCCTGCTGGACACTCCATAGGAATTACAGTGTATGTAATGTAATGTAATGCACTGTACTGTTGTGACTTTATGAATACATTTATGGAATACTTTGGGGAGCAAGTGTCCTTGCTCCCCAAAGTATCCCATAAATGTATTCAATGAATACATTTGCAGGGCACCGAGCAGGGAGGGAGAAAGGTGCCATCTACCTTCCCCCTCCCTGCTCGGTGCTGGGAACATATACAAAGCACTACTCCCCCATCATCTGCAGATAATGGGGGAGTAGTACCTTTTGCTATCCCTATCACCGCCCGCGCCGCCGCCGCTCACACAGGGGCTGCTATTCATCGCGCCGCTGATTCCCCGCCGCTCCTAACTACCCGCCCGCTCGCTCGCCCGCCCCGTTCCTGGCCGCCGCTCTCTGCTCATGCCGGCCGCGTCAGTCCGCCCCCCACCCCGGCCGGGGACACCAGGAAGCGCCGTGCTCCCGGCCGGGTTGGGGGTGGGCTGACGCGGCCGGCATGAGCAGAGAGCGGCGGCCAGGAACGGGGCGGGCGAGCGAGCGGGCGGGTAGTTAGGAGCGGCGTGGGCGGCGGGGAATCAGCGGCGCGATCGTAAGTTTGATGCCGGGAGGAGGAGGAGGGGGAGCGGCGGGGGGCATGAATAGCAGCCCCTGTGTGAGCGGCGGCGGCGCGGGCGGTGATAGGGATAGCAAAAGGTACTACTCCCCCATTATCTGCAGATAATGGGGGAGTAGTACTTTGTATATGTTCCCAGCACCGAGCAGGGAGGGAGGGGGGAGGTAGATAGCACCTCTCTCCCTCCCTGCTCGGTGCCCTGCAAATGTATTCATTGAATACATTTATGGGATACTTTGGGGAGCAAGGACACTTGCTCCCCAAAGTATTCCATAAATGTATTCATAAAGTCACAACAGTACAGTGCATTACATTACATTACATTACATACACTGTAATTCCTATGGAGTGTCCAGCAGGGGCGCACTATATATAGAAGTCAATGGTACTCATTGACTTCTATATATAGAGCGCCCCCTGCTGGACACTCCATAGGAATTACACCGTTGGTCGTGACGTCACTGCTTCAGAGATAATTCTAACACTTCCTGATACACTAAATTAAGGGAAATAGCAGTATATGAGCATTTCCCATAATTAATGTACATTAGAAAATTGTATACCTTTCCATAAGTAATAACATATAAAAAAATAATTTTCGCCGGACTTCTCCTTTAAATGAAAGCGGGCTGATAATCAGATATCAAAGATAATGAAGCGCTTCACTTCTTTATTACTGTCAATTTGCTCATCGCTACTGCTAAGGACTCGCCTCTGTTAAAGAGTTAAATGGGTCTTGTTTCCACTGTGTAACATTGTAAATTGATAAGATGGTGGACAGCTAAATTAGCCACATGTGCAGGTCTTTAGCAGATGAAGTGGCCAATAAACAAGCCTATCTATTATATGGTTTAATAAAAAGTTTGTTTATTTTATAAGGTTTACCAACTCTTTAAAGCATACCAAGTTCTGCATGACTTGTAATGTAGTACTGCATTTGCTAGCGTGTACTATAGAATAGATCCATATTCCCTGGGGATAGCTTCAAGGACTACGATGCACAAAGCAGATAGTTGTGCAGAAGTGTGCCAGTAGGAATCCAGTGTAAGGGTAGGTTCACGCGTACCGGATCTGCAGTGGATTTCACGCTGCGAGTTTGCAGCAAAATCCGCTGCGGATCCCGTAGTGTGAAGCTGAATGGGTCCCATACACGCAGCGGATCTGCTGCCTGTATGGGACCCAGCCGTTTCACCCCCTTGCCGCCGCCCGTCCGCCAGGGCCGGCCTTTAGGTTACAAACACACTTCGCGGGTCTGCAGCGAGTTTCCATGCTGCGTTTTTGCAGCGAGACTCGCTGCAGATCCCGGCCCTATACTTTTAATGGCAGACAAACACGCAGCAGGGATGTACATCCCTGCTGCGAGTTTGTCTGCAGCCCACCCCATTAACCCGCCGGAGCGGATACCTCACCTGATCCCGGCTCCGGCGGTTCCCGATGTCTTCAGCAAGCCGGAGCGGGGACCAGGTGAAGTATATGCTCCAGCCAGCCGCCCGCAGCCCCGGTCGCCCGATCGCCCCCCCGCAGCATCGATCGCACGCCACCCCCAATTGCCCCCCCGCAGCCCCGGCCGCTCGATCGCCCCCTGGCAGCACCGATCGCCCACTTGCAGCCCCCATCGGGGGGGGGGGGGGGGGGGGGGCGATCGGGCGGCTGGGGCTGCAGGGGGGCGTGCGATCGGTGCTGCGGGGGGGCGTGCGATCGGTGCTGCGGGGGGGTGATCGGGTGGCTGGCTGGAGCATATACTTCACCTGGTCCCCGCTCCGGCTTGCTGAAGACATCGGGAACCGCCGCAGGTGAAGTATCAGCTCCGGCAGCCGGGGGGTTAATGGGGTGGGCTGCAGAGGGGCTGCTCCCTGCCTTGGCCGGTCTCCTCTGCCTCCCTAATCTACTTTGCATCCTGCCTGCACTTCTCTCTGTACAAGGCTGTGTGGTACAGATGCAGGTAATGGTCCTCCATAATACAGGGGGCGCTGTTGGGGCCTCTAAACTACACTCTGTAGTGTCCTCCCTGCACAGCTTACCACAGGCAGCTCCTGCAGTGAATGTAATTATCCCAGGGCTGCTTCTTGGTGTCCTGCAGTCTGGTCGGGAGAAGGAAGGGGGTGGGAGTTGCTGCTGCTGCTGCTGCTGAAGCTGTGAGTTGCAGTCCTCTCCTATACTGTGCCCCCAACCTCTTCCGGGTCATAGGTCATGAGCTGCTGTCCTGCTGCTTCAGTAAGTGTATGTGTGTATGTATGTTTAAATGGAGTGTGTAAGTGTGCACATTTACATGTATGTCTGTGTAAATCCAATGTGTGTGTATCATGTGTACATAGATGTGTATGTATATCTGTATATGCAGTGTCTGTGTAAGTCTGCATATGGATGTGTATGTATGTCTGTGTGTGCAGTGTGTGTGTATGACTGTATATGCAATGTGTGGCTATGTTGGTGTCCGTGTCTGTGTTTGTATGTATTTGTATGTGCAGTGTTTCTCTGTGTATATATGGATATGTATGTATGTGTGTATATGTGTTAGGGATGCACCGAAATATCAATACTACTATCGATATTTCGGGCAAAAAAAACGGTTCGATACCAGGATTTCCTGGTATCGAAACTTTATGTTAATTAGCATTATAGCGCAGTTTAACAAAGTATAGAGCAGAGAACACGGCCGGCGGCTATCTGAGCGCCGGCCATGTTCTCTGTGTGCCGCCCCCTGCTCCCACCTGTCACTTCCTCCGCGCTCTCTCTCCCTCCGTTCCCGGCGGCGCCAATTTCAAATAGCCGGCACATAGCAATTGCTAGTGCCGGCTGTGTAACTCTGTAGATGCCGCTGTCACACTGACAGCGGCATTAACCCCTCCTGAGCCGCTCCGTATGCTGCAGGGGTCAGCTACTGTGTGTAGCAGACCCCCGCTGCCGGTGTCTCTCTGATAATAGGGTCCAGCTCAGCTGGATATCAGGGAGATGATTTATGTGGCATGTGGAGCTGCACGGAGGAGAGCGGGACGTCCGGGAGAGGAGGACAGAGAAGGCTGGAGGTGAGGAAGCTGAAGACGGAGAGCGGGGTCCGGGAGAGGAGGACAGAGAAGGCTGGAGGTGAGGAAGCTGAAGAGGGAGAGCGGGTGGTCCGGGAGAGAGGAGGACGGAGGAGAAGGGAGAGGAGGTGAGGAGGCTGAAGAGGGAGAGCGGGTGTCGGGGAGAGGAGGACGGAGGAGATGCGGCCACTCCATCTGGCTGCACTGTGAGGTGGGGGCCGCAGGACTGTGAGGAGGAGCGGCCAGGGCCCTCAGATAACTCCCGGGCAGACATCAGTGGGGGATGACCAGGAGGTCGGCCGTGCTCTGATGGGGGAGGGGGGCTGTAACCTGAAGATTACCCTGCCGCCCAGATCCTGGTCACCAAGCCCTGGAAGCACGAAATGTGCAACTACAACCCTCATCATCCCAATAGCTGAACTGTGTGTGTTACATGACTACAGCCCTCATCATCCCAATAGCTGAAGTTTGTGTTACATGACTACAGCCCCCACCATCCCCTTGATAGCTGGTGTGTGTTACATGACTACAGCCCCCACCATCCCCTTGATAGCTGGTGTGTGTTACATGACTACAGCCCCCACCATCCCCTTGATAGCTGGTGTGTGTTACATGACTACAGCCCCCACCATCCTCCTGATAGCTGAAGTGTGTTACATGACTACAGCCCTCACCATCCCCCTGGTAGCTGAAGTGTGTTACATGACTACAGCCCCCACCATCCCCAAATAGCTGAAGTGTGTGTTACATGACTACAGCCCCCACCATCCCCTAGATAGCTGAAGTGTGTTACATGACTACAGCCCCCACCATCCCCTTGATAGCTGAAGTGTGTGTTACATGACTACAGCCCCCACCATCCTCCTGGTAGCTAAAGTGTGTTACATGACTACAGCCCCCACCATTCTCCTGGTAGCTGAAGTGTGTGTTACATGACTACAGACCCCACCATTCCCTTGATAGCTGAAGTGTGTGTTACATGACTACAGCCCCCACCATCCTCCTGGTAGCTGAAGTGTGTGTTACATGACTACAGCCCCCAGCATCCCCCTGGTAGCTGAAGTGTGTGTTACATGACTACAGCCCCCACCATCCTCCTGGTAGCTGAAGTGTGTGTTACATGACTACAGCCCCCAGCATCCCCCTGGTAGCTGAAGTGTGTGTTACATGACTACAGCCCCCACCATCCTCCTGGTAGCTGAAGTGTGTGTTACATGACTACAGCCCCCAGCATCCCCCTGGTAGCTGAAGTGTGTGTTACATGACTACAGCCCCCACCATCCTCCTGGTAGCTGAAGTGTGTGTTACATGACTACAGCCCCCAGCATCCCCCTGGTAGCTGAAGTGTGTGTTACATGACTACAGCCCCCACCATCCCCTTGATAGCTGAAGTGTGTGTTACATGACTACAGCCCCCACCATCCCCTTGATAGCTGAAGTGTGTGTTACATGACTACAGCCCGCACCATCCTCCTGGTAGCTGAACTGTGTGTGTTACATGACTACAGCCCCCACCATCCCCTTGATAGCTGGTGTGTGTTACATGACTACAACTCCCATCATCCCCAGCTAGCTAGTGTTTCAATTTCTATTCTTGTGAGGGTTTTTTATGTAATTTATTCAGTATCGAATTGGTATCGAGCATTGAAAAAAAAAAGTTGGTATTGGTATCGAACTCAAAATTCTGGTATCGTGACAACACTAATATGTGTGCATATGGACGTGTGTATGTATGTTTGTATACCCAATATGTGGCTATGTTGGTGTGCATATGGATGTGTATGTATGTCTGTGTGTGCAGTGTGTGTGTATGACTGTATATGCAATGTGTGGCTATGTTGGTGTCTGTGTTTGTATGTATTTGTATGTGCAGTGTGTCTCTGTGTATATATGGATATGTATGTATGTGTGTATATGTGTGAATATGGACGTGTGTATGTAAGTATGTATACCCAATATGTGGCTATGTTGGTGTGCATATGGATGTCCGTCTATATGCAGTGTGTGTGCTCATATAACTGTGCATTTGTATGTATTTGTATGTGCAGTATGTGTATGTGTGCATATGGACAGGCCCGGACTGGCCATAGGGCAGTTCTGGCAAATGCCAGAGGGGCCGACCCCCTCTGGGCCGGTCCCGACCCCCTACATGCTCGCCCAGCTACTTCCTCGCCCAACTCTGTACAGCCGCTGCTGCACAGGGCCGACTCCAGAACAGCTAGGGGGCGCCCGGCCCCCCTGCACTGACGCAACTTTGCTCACTGAAACACCCGGCAAGCTGACCCCCCCCCCCCCCTCAGAAGAACAGACCCTGGACACCGGACAGTATGTGATGTCGGTACCTCCCTCCCTCTAGACCAGGGTTTCTTTACCTGCGCTGAGACACAGGTTGAGGGAGTACACTGCAGGCATCACGGCAGAAAAGAAAGAAGAGGATGGGAGAGTTTGGAAACTACACAGGTAGAGCACTGTCGGCTCCTCTCACATGCAGCCGACAGTGCAGTGTGTAATGTTAAAAACGGCCCTGCAAGATAAGGCTGAAGCCGCCCCCACATACACCGAGCTGAACAGTGAGCTGTGCAGAAAGTAACATCAATCAGTCGGCTGTATGTGGGGGCAGCAGCAATCCTTATCTGTAAGACAGGCCGGGCTTCCTGTCAGTGTGCTGTGACCTGTGACCTCTGCCCCTCCTCCCCGTGCAGCTCCAGGATCCTCTGCCCCTCCTCCATGCCGTCCTGTGCCTCTGCTGGTTCCTTAGTAAGTAAGCCTGTCTATGTCCTCTCTCTCCTCTGTCTGTCCAGCAGTCTATCTATCATCTATCTATCTATCTATCTATATATCATCTATTATCTATCTATCATCTATCTATCTATCTCCTATCTTTCTTTCTATCTATCATCTATCTATCTCCTATCTATCTATCTATCTATCTATCTATCTATTATCTATCTATGTCCATCTCCTCTTTCTTCTACCTATCTAGTAAGAGTATGCAGCAGGACAACTACACAGGTGTGCAGGTTTCCAGTAGGAATGATCTCAGTTGTGGTACTTCCAGTTCCAGTGATAGGTGTGTGCTTTTATTCCACAGCAAAGTAACAGGTGCAGCACAGCAATACAAAAAGTCAGATGCAACATTTCATCGTCTACCGCTGTTTTTGAGCATGCTTGTAAAAGGCGGTGGAGATTGCTAAAATGTTGCATCTATGAAATGTTGCATCTAATTTTATTTGTGGAATCCCACCAGCCCCTGTGTCATAATGGGAGTCTATGGGAGGCTTGTGCGCCTCCTGTCTTCGCGCTGAAAAATGAACATGTCCATTCTTCAGCGTGGAGAGAGGAGGCGCGCAAGCCTCCCATAGACTCCCATTATGACACAGAGGCTGGTGGGATTCCACAGGGGAGAATTACGCCAGTTTTGCTCTCTGTGAACAGAGCCTTAGGCCATATCGCCCAGCCCTAGAAACAGCATTGGGAAAAGTTGGCTACTATATAGCCATTATATTATTATGATTGACAGATGACAGGAGAGCAGACATCCTGTATAATTGTTCTGTATTCTGCGTCTGATCACTGCTGTATACTCTTCTATATCCTGCAGGACAATAATACTCTTCAACATCTGTATAGATTGGTATCTGATTGTATGAGAAACTTTTTCTGTGCCGCTGTCAGGACTGGCAGGCGTAGACAAGACAAGAGACAGTGACCCTAGATCTGAACCCACCCACTGTCACCTGCCTACTTGCCTCGGTCGACCCTAAACGGTCGCGGACAACCACGGAGTCGGTCCTTACACTGCGTAGGTGAATACACAAAACGTAGACAGACAAACAAAACACAATGGAGGATAGTCAACTAGCAGGGTCAAAACCAAACAGACAACGCAGTACAAAATCAGAAGGAGAGCGGATAGTCAAATGTCAAGCAAGAGGTCAGAACACGGGCAGAGCAATAGCAAGGGGATTAGGACAGGGAACGCTGGGAAAGGAGCAGGGGAGCTGGGACTAGTGACAACTAATAGCCAGCGGGGAACTGAGGATCTGACTGCTTATTATCCAGGGTAAGAGCTTAGGTCCAGCAGCTGATTGGAGCAGCCCTGATTCCAGCACCAAGCTCAGCTGAACAGACCTAGCAGTGCAGTAACCCCTGCACTGCCAGAAGTCTCACAGGCAAGGCAGGTGTGGCTGAAGTAAAACACAGTTCAGACACAATTCATATGCAAACACAGACAAAAATTCAGCGCTTCCTCGGCCGCCTGGCACAGACCGAGGAGCGCAAAGTCACATTCCTAACAGTACCCCCCCCTCTTATGAGGGGCCTCCGGACCCTCTTTCAAAGGACTCGGCTTAGAGGGATTGCGAGCATGGAACTGGCGTATGAGACGAGGAGCATGAATATCTTTGCTCGCCACCCAAGTTCGCTCTTCTGGGCCGAACCCCTTCCAATGGATGAGGTATTGGACAGAGTTCTGCACCCGACGAGAGTCCAGAATCTTTTCCACTTCAAACTCAAGATCCCCCTGAACGACCAGAGGGGCAGGGGGAGTAGATGGCAACACTGGAGTAACATACATCTTTAATAAAGATTTGTGAAACACATTATGAATGCGCATGGATCTTGGCAGTTGTAACCTGAAAGAAACAGGGTTAATGATTTCAGTAATGGCATATGGACCAATATATTTAGGTGCTAGCTTTCCGGACGGAACCCTAAGCTTCAAGTTTTTGGTGGAAAGCCACACTTTGTCACCCACACAATACTCTGGGCCAGATATGCGTCTTTTGTTGGCTTGTCTTTTAGAAGATTCTTGGGCTTTAACCAAGCTCTCAAGAGCTCGAGCCCAGACTGTGCACAGTCTACTATAGGTCTTTTCAGCGGACGGGTTAACAGATTCAGAAGCATGCGCAGATGAATACCTTGGATGAAAACCATAATTACAGAAAAACGGCGACATTTTGATAGATTGATTTTCCCTATTATTGAGGGCAAATTCTGCCAAGGACAAATACTCCTTCCATTTGTCCTGGGCACCAGAAACAAAGCATCTGAGAAATTGTTCCAATGACTGGTTGTCAGGATGGTATCTTTGCGGAGCGTTATGCGTCCCTCTGCTCGTGCTGTGCGGCCGAGAACGCGCTGATATTCTCTTATTCTGTTCTGTGTTTTGTTTTGCTGTGTCTGAACACTGGTTTATTTGCTCTCTTTGGGAGACACACCCGACTTCACCTGCTGAGTTCTGTCTGGCCATGTCAGGGTTAATCTTTGTTTTGGTTCTGCTGTGACTGACAGGTCTTCCTGCCAGTGGATCTGTTTTGTTCTCAGGTGTCTGTGCTTGGAGATCAGGGGGATGGTCCAATGATGTTCTGGATCAGAACCCTGACCTCCTATATAACCTCCTCAGTCTGGGATATCATTGCTGGTTATTGACTTAGTCTCTGCCTGCTTGTATCTTCTGTGTATTTGCTATTCCTGATCTTTGCCTTATTCCTTGACTTCCCTTGCTTGCCGCCTGCCCTTGACCATATTGCCTGGACTTTGACTACGTTTATTGGATAGTGATTTTGTACTTTTGCTGCCCGATTGTTGTGACCCGGACTGTTGACTATTCTTCATTGTGTTTGTCTGTCTGTCTGTCTGTTTGTCTTGTCTTTGTGTCCCACCTAGCCAGTGCAGGGACCGCCGCCAAGTTGCTCGCCGCCATCTTAGGGCGGATTGTGGCAAGTAGGTAGAGGACAGTGGGCGGGGCTGAGCTTAGGGCTCACTGTCTTGTCTTGTCCTGCTGTCCGGATCCTAACAGAATAACCAGCCATACTTTTTTTTTTTTTCTCTCTCCACCTTGCTATGGACCCCATGAAAGCTCTGGTTGAGCAAATGCAAAGTCTCAACCAGCTTGTTCTGGACCTTACGCAACGGGTGCAGCAGGTAGAGTCTTTCCTGGGCCAAAATGCTATGCTATCTGCTGCTGTTCCCCCAGAACCTCCAGTGCAGCTTCCTGATAGGTTCAAAGGCGAAAGAAAAGCCTTTCGAATCTTCAGAGAGGGATGTAAGTTGTTTTTCAGACTTTGTCCCCGGTCCTCTGGGGATGAGAGCCAGAGAGTGGGCATTATTATGTCACTCTTACAAGGACCTCCGCAGGAGTGGGCCTTTTCTTTGCCTCCAGATGCCACTGAATTGTCTTCTGTGGATCAGTTTTTCTCTGCATTGGAGTTACTCTATGATGACCCTGACAGGGCAGCAGCAGCTGAGAGGCAGTTGACTACTTTGAGACAGGGCAAGCGACCGGTGGAGGAGTATTGTGCTGAGTTCCGCCAGTGGTGCGTTCCATCCGGATGGAATGATCCTGCACTTAGATGCAAGTTTAAGCAGGGGTTGTCTGATGGCATTAAGGATGCCTGGACAGGACACCCAGATCCTTCCACCCTAAAGCAGGCCATGAATTTGGCTATTCGTATAGACCGCAGGCTCCGTGACAGACATAGGGAGAGAGTAGACTCTGACTCTTCTAAACAATCTGTCTCCTATTCTGTCAAAACCCCTCTTGTTACCCCTACTATTCCTGAGGACGAGCCCATGCAGCTGGGACTATTAGACGCCAAGACCAGGCGAGAACACCGGAGACACAATGGTCTATGTTACTACTGTGGTGACAGTGGCCATTTCATCAGTTTCTGCCACAAGCGTCCCAAGCGGCAAGAAAACCTGCACCCAGATCATCGGCGTCCAGGTGACTCCCAGGAAGGTCACTTGGGCGCACAGGTACCCTCCGGCGAAATTAATATTTCTAGTTCTGTTGTACCTGATTTACCTGTATCTGATGCCAATTTAACATGTTGTTCTGCTCGTCCTGTCAGTAAGCCTGTTCTCCATGCCATGGACTCGTCTTCTGATGAATGGGAGTCAGATGGCAATCTTCTAAGTGAGGTTGAGTCCTGTGAGGGTCCTGAGGCCCCTCATAAAAGGGGGGGTACTGTCAGGATGGTATCTTTGCGGAGCGTTATGCGTCCCTCTGCTCGTGCTGTGCGGCCGAGAACGCGCTGATATTCTCTTATTCTGTTCTGTGTTTTGTTTTGCTGTGTCTGAACACTGGTTTATTTGCTCTCTTTGGGAGACACACCCGACTTCACCTGCTGAGTTCTGTCTGGCCATGTCAGGGTTAATCTTTGTTTTGGTTCTGCTGTGACTGACAGGTCTTCCTGCCAGTGGATCTGTTTTGTTCTCAGGTGTCTGTGCTTGGAGATCAGGGGGATGGTCCAATGATGTTCTGGATCAGAACCCTGACCTCCTATATAACCTCCTCAGTCTGGGATATCATTGCTGGTTATTGACTTAGTCTCTGCCTGCTTGTATCTTCTGTGTATTTGCTATTCCTGATCTTTGCCTTATTCCTTGACTTCCCTTGCTTGCCGCCTGCCCTTGACCATATTGCCTGGACTTTGACTACGTTTATTGGATAGTGATTTTGTACTTTTGCTGCCCGATTGTTGTGACCCGGACTGTTGACTATTCTTCATTGTGTTTGTCTGTCTGTCTGTCTGTTTGTCTTGTCTTTGTGTCCCACCTAGCCAGTGCAGGGACCGCCGCCAAGTTGCTCGCCGCCATCTTAGGGCGGATTGTGGCAAGTAGGTAGAGGACAGTGGGCGGGGCTGAGCTTAGGGCTCACTGTCTTGTCTTGTCCTGCTGTCCGGATCCTAACACTGGTTCACTCTTTCAGTTTGCCCATTGCTCTGAGGGTGAAAGGCAGATGAAAATGATAATAAAGTGCCCAATCGACCACAGAACTCCCTCCAGAACTTAGACACAAACTGCACCCCTCTATCAGATACAATGTTCTCTGGCACCCCATGTAGCCGTAGAATATGATTGATAAACAAATATGCTAAAGTACGTGAATTAGGGAGTTTCTTAAGGGGAATGAGATGGCACATTTTGGAGAATCTATCAACAACAACCCAGATGACAGTCTTTCCTTTTGATGGTGGCAAGTCAGTGATGAAGTCCATTGAAAGGTGAGTCCAAGGTCTCTCAGGTAAAGGTAGAGGATGTAAAAGACCTTCGGGTAATCTGCGAGGTACCTTGGACCTGGCACAGACCTCACAGGCCTCAACAAACAGTTTAACATCTCTGGCCCAAGTAGGCCACCAACAACAACGTGAGAGCAAATACTTTGTGCCAGCAATGCCCGGGTGACCTGCTAATACAGAACAATGGGTCTCTTCAAGAACCCTGAGTCTAAGATTAGGAGGTACAAAGAGTTTCCCATCTGGAGTATTCCTGGGTGCTAGGGACTGTGAGTTTACCACCTGAGCTGCAAGTTCAGGTTGGAGAGTGGCAATGACCACTCCTGGTGTTAAAATAGTCTCAGGTTCTTCCCTGGGGGCACTGCTGACATCAAAGCTGCGAGACAGGGCATCAGCTCGGACATTTTTAGAACCAGGACGAAAGGTAATCTCAAAATGAAACCGGGTAAAGAATAATGCCCACCTGGCTTGCCGGGGGGTAAGGCGTTTAGCCTTGTCCAGGTATAATAGGTTCTTATGGTCAGTTAAAACCTTAATCTTATGCTTAGCCCCTTCAAGAAAATGTCTCCATTCATCAAAGGCCCACTTAATGGCCAGTAGTTCTCTGTTGCCGATATCATAATTACACTCTGTTTTAGAGAATTTTCTTGAAAAGTAGGCTACAGGGCTTAAGTTAGTCAGTGTCATAGGACCCTGTGAGAGAACTGCTCCAACCCCTACCTCCGAAGCATCCACCTCAATGATAAATGGTTGCTCAGGATCAGGCTGAATAAGGATTGGAGCTTCAGAGAAACACCTCTTCAACTGTCCAAATGCCTGTACGGCTTCGGGGCTCCAGTTCACCAGATCTGCCCCTTTTCTGGTCAAATCAGTTAATGGTTTAGCAATGACAGAGAACCCCTTAATAAATTTTCTATAGTAATTGGCAAACCCCAAAAACCGTTGCAGGGCCTTGAGGTTAGTTGGGCGTTCCCATTTCTCAATAGCGGTCACTTTAAGGGGGTCCATACAAAAAGAGTTAGGGGTGATAATATAACCAAGAAAAGAGACTTTCTGGATCCCGAACTGGCACTTGGACAATTTAGCGTAGAGGTGATTCTGTCGGAGTAACTCCAATACCTTACGGACATGACAAACATGAGAGGACCAATCTGGTGAAAAAATTAAGATGTCGTCCAGGTATACTACCAGAAACTGACCAAGATATTTACGAAAGACATCATTTACAAAGTGCTGAAAAACTGCCAGCGCGTTACTTAACCCAAAGGGCATGACTAGGTATTCAAAATGCCCTTCAGGGGTATTGAAGGCAGTTTTCCATTCATCCCCTTCTCTTATTCGAATCAGATTGTAGGCCCCACGAAGATCAATCTTGGAGAACCACTGAGCACCCACAATCTGATTAAACAGATCCGGAATAAGAGGAAGGGGGTGCTGATTCTTAATGGTGATCTTATTAAGTTCACGGTAATCTATGCAGGGTCTTAGTCCACCATCTTTCTTCCCCACAAAAAAGAAACCAGCACCTAATGGAGAGCAAGAGGGACGAATATGACCTCTGCGAAGACTATCCTGGATGTATTCTCGCATGGCCTCCCTCTCGGGTCTGGACAAATTAAAAATTCTCCCCTTAGGATATTTGGACCCTGGAATCAAATCAATAGCACAATCGTACGGACGGTGCGGTGGCAGAACTTCCACAGATTTTTCATCAAACACATCGGCAAAGTCAGCTACAAACTCAGGAATCTCTCCCTCCATAGTAGAGCAGTCTGTGACATTTAATGCAATACAGTGAGAAGAACACTTAGAACCCCATTTAATCAACTCCTTAGTGGACCAATCAAATACAGGATTATGTTGTTCCAACCAGGGCAAACCCAAAATTATGTCAGAAGACAAGTTATCTATGACCAGAAAATCAAGAATCTCCTTGTGTACTGACCCAACCTGCACCTCCATAGAAGGAGTAATGTACCTGACTTTACCCTGGGCCAGGGGTGTAAAATCAGCACCAGTAATAGTCAACGGACATCTAAGCTGAAGCGGGCATATTCCCAGAGCTGACCAGAATGCAGAGTTAATGAAGTTGGCCAAGGCCCCCGAATCCACATGAGCGTAACCAGAAACAGATTTGTCTCCCAAAAACAAAGAAATAGGCAACATTAATTTGTTTTTCTTTTCAAGAGGTACCTGGGCACCTGAGTGACCCCCTCGATCGTCACTCAGGCGCTGGAGTTTTTCCGGAGGTGGTTCTGGTTTGGAGGTACATTCCCTCACCCGGTGTCCGGCCTTTCCACAGTACAAGCAGAGATTATGTTGTAGGCGGTAAGCCCGTCTAATCTTGGCATCCGCAACCCCGAGTTGCATGGGTTCATCTTGCAATCGGGGAACAGAAGGACTTAACTTAGGAGTAGAAACAGCAGAGGACAGGGTTTTAGAAGATTCAGGGGTGTCTTTCTCTCTGCGTCTGTCTCTGAGTCGTCTGTCCACCCGTATGGCTAATGTCATGGTCCCCTCTAAAGTATCAGGGGTAGGGTACACTACCAATAGATCTTTCAGCTGATCCGACAACCCCATCCGGAACTGGCAACGCAGAGCTGGATCGTTCCAGCCGGATGGTACACACCACTGCCGGAACTCAGCACAATATTCTTCTACAGGTCTCTTACCCTGTCTCAGAGAAGTAAGCTGATGCTCTGCTACTGCCGCCTGGTCTGGGTCATCATATAATAGCCCTAGGGCAGCAAAAAATTGATTCACGGAGGTCAACTCCATGGATCCAGGGGACAATGAAAAAGCCCACTCCTGAGGAGGACCCTGCAAGAGGGACATAATAATGCCCACCCTTTGGTCCTCGCCCCCAGAGGAGCAGGGACGCAAACGAAAAAACAACTTGCATCCCTCTCTAAATGTTCGGAAACTCCTCCTGTCTCCCTTAAACTTTTCAGGGAGCTGCACAGGAGGTTCCAGAGGTAGAGGGGTGGTCATGGTCACCTGTCGTGGTGCAGTCTCTTGCTCCTGGACGCGCTCAGCAAGGTTCTGAACCAGCGTGTTCAGACCTTGCATCTGGTTAACCAGAGCCTCCATGATGCAAGGTGACTGCCCCAAAAAATTTTTTTTTTTTTTTTTTTTTTTTTTATGGCTGGCTATTCTGTCAGGACTGGCAGGCGTAGACAAGACAAGAGACAGTGACCCTAGATCTGAACCCACCCACTGTCACCTGCCTACTTGCCTCGGTCGACCCTAAACGGTCGCGGACAACCACGGAGTCGGTCCTTACACTGCGTAGGTGAATACACAAAACGTAGACAGACAAACAAAACACAATGGAGGATAGTCAACTAGCAGGGTCAAAACCAAACAGACAACGCAGTACAAAATCAGAAGGAGAGCGGATAGTCAAATGTCAAGCAAGAGGTCAGAACACGGGCAGAGCAATAGCAAGGGGATTAGGACAGGGAACGCTGGGAAAGGAGCAGGGGAGCTGGGACTAGTGACAACTAATAGCCAGCGGGGAACTGAGGATCTGACTGCTTATTATCCAGGGTAAGAGCTTAGGTCCAGCAGCTGATTGGAGCAGCCCTGATTCCAGCACCAAGCTCAGCTGAACAGACCTAGCAGTGCAGTAACCCCTGCACTGCCAGAAGTCTCACAGGCAAGGCAGGTGTGGCTGAAGTAAAACACAGTTCAGACACAATTCATATGCAAACACAGACAAAAATTCAGCGCTTCCTCGGCCGCCTGGCACAGACCGAGGAGCGCAAAGTCACATTCCTAACAGCCGCACAGTTTACACGATGGATTCGGGGAGAATTGTATGTGGGCTGGTGGGGTGTGTGTGCCAGGGCTGCTTTTCAGTCCCAGTCCGGCCCTGCATATGGATATGTATGTATGTCTGTGTGTATGCAGTGTATGTGTGCATATGGATATGTATGTAAGTATGTATACCCAATATGTGGCTATGTTGGTGTGTATATGGATGTCTGTCTATATGCAGTGTGTGTGCACATATAACTGTGCGTATGTATGTATGTATTTGTATGTCCGTATGGATATGTATGTATATATATCTGTGTGTATGTAGTGTGTGTCTGTGTCCATATAGATGTGTATATGCAGTGTGTGTTTGTGTGTCAGTGTGCATATGTATGTGTGTGTATGTGTATATGTTTCTTCTCTATTACAAAAAGGAGCACATCAGCCAGATGCAGATCCGAGCATATGAGGACTGCTATTTCTGGTGATACATATTGACATGTATGTGTATATGCAGTGTGTCTCAGTGTGCATATGATGGTGTGATTCTTGTATATGCATTATGCAGTAAGGGTATAGTATATATGTAGGGAAACAGTAGGTAGAAGAAAAGTGCACTATGCATGGATTGTTTTTTCCCAACCACAGCATAGAAACACAGTAAAATGAATGAATTGAGCAGACTGACCCCCCCCCCCCTCCTTTTCCCAGATGAGCAGGGCATGCATTTGCAACCTTTTGAGCAAACCAGCAAGTGGACCTGTATAGTTATAAATGCCAGGGCTGAATCTCAGTCTCAGTCCGACCCTAAGCACATCTAACTTCTGTTTGTAGTTAGATGTGCAGTGCAGTTCTCTGCCGGAGCGCCCCTGGCCGCCCTCCTCCTGCAGCGCTCAGCTCCTCTCCTGCCCTGGGCGGCGCCGGAGCATGACGTCACCTTGACCGCACGTCCAGCCAATCAGTAAGGGGACGTGCGGTCTGGGTGACGTCATGCCATGCCAACCCTCAGGTAAGAGAACTCTCGGCGGGGGTGATGGTTGTGTGGGGGGAAGGCTGGGGGTGATAGTTGTGTGTGTGTGGGGGGGCTGGGTGTGGTAGTTGTTTGGGAGCGCTGGGGGTGAATGTTGTGTGTGGGCGTTCTGGGGGTGATAATTGTGTGGGGGGGGCTGGGGGCAAATGTTGTGGGGGGGGCTGGGGGTGATAATTGTGTGTGGGCGGGGGGGCTGGGGTGATAATTGTGTGTGTGTGGGGGGGGGGGGGGGGATGATAGTTGTGGGGGAGATAATTGTGTGTGTGTGGGGGGGGGCTGGGGATGATGGTTGGGGGGGGGCTGGGGGGATAATTGTGTGTGTGGGGGGGCTGAGATTTGTGTGGGGGGGGGCTGGGGGTAAGAAGCTGGGGGGGGGGCTTGGGGTGGTAGTTGTGAGGGGGGGAGGGCTGGGGGAGATAATTGTGTGGGGGAGGGCTGGGGTGATAGTTGTGTGGGGGAGGGCTGGGGTAATAGTTGTGGGGGAGGGCTGGGGTGATAGTTGTGTTTGGGGGGCTGGGGGTTAGAAGCTGTGGGGGAGGGCTGGGGGTGATAGTTGTGTGGGGGACACCTGGGGTGATAGTTGTGTGGGGGAGGGCTGGAGTGATAGTTGTGTGGGGGAGGGCTGAGGGTGATAGTTGTGTGGGGAAGGGCAGAGGGTGATAGTTGTGTGGGGGAGGGCAGAGGGTGATAGTTGTGTGGGGGAGGGCAGAGGGTGATAGTTGTGTGGGGGAGGGCTGGGGTGATAGTTGTGTGGGGGAGGGCTGGGGTGATAGTTGTGTGGGGGAGGGCTGGGGTGATAGTTGTGTGTGGGGGGCTGGGGGTTAGAAGCTGTGGGGGAGGGCTGAGGGTGATAGTTGTGTGGGGGTGGGCTGGAGTGATAGTTGTGTGGGGGAGGGCTGAGGGTGGTAGTTGTGTGGGGGAGGGCTGGAGTGATAGTTGTGTGGGGGAGGGCTGGGGGTGGTAGTTTGGGGGGCTGTAGTTGGGTGGGGGCTGTTTTGTGGGAGGCTGGTGGTGTTAGTTGTTTGGGGGGGCTGGTGGTGGTAGTTGTGGGGGAAGCTGGGGTAGTAGTCGTGTGAGTGACTGTGGGGGGAGTTGTGTGTATGGCTCGGGAGTGGGGGGGTCGGATGATGGGTGTTGTCTGGAGGCATGGGAGGCTGAAGGAGCTTTATGTTAACTTAAAGGGGGGGGGCGCCGAAAAAAGGGTTTGCACAGAGAGCCATTTACCCTAAGGCCGTCCCTTAGTACGGTACGGTAGATTACTTTATTCTTATTTTCCCTTATCTGTCATGGCGCCAGATAAGATGAAAATCTGGTGCCGGAAGTGATGTATGGCTGTATATGGCTGTAGCGCCAATCCCAGACGTTGACTACACGCAGAGGTGGTTTGCAGGAATGAGTTCCAGTTGATGTATATACTCTATTATACTTTGCACCGCAGATGATTTGTACACCGTGATGATTGTATATGTATTAACCCCATCCCGCAAAATGACGTTCCGGGATCATGTGCTGTAATGTATTATAGAGGTACCTGAAAAAGTCAAAGTACACACACACACAAATACACAAATAAATACATAAATAAATACACAAATAAATAAATTAAATGAATAAATATATAATTACTTATACACATTCCCCATCCCCCTTTATAAATGATCCCCTATAAATGAGATACATATATTTGGTATTGCCGCGTCCGTAATGACCCCGTCTATTAACCTGTTACATTAATTATCCCGCCCGATTAACGCCATAAAAAAAATAATAAAAAACTAATTAAAATGACAATTTTTTGTTAATCCCACCCCATAAAAAATATAGATAAAAGCAAAATATCATATGTACTCAAAAGGTGCACCACTAAAAACGTCAGCTTATGCCGCAAAAAAAAGCCGTCACATAGCTCCATTGGCGAAAAAATAAAAATATTGCTGCTCTTACAATATGCAAGACACAAACAGTTTTTATAGCATAAATGTCATAAACTATAACAAAAGCTATATAACATGGATATCGCTGTAATCGTACCTCCCTGACGAATAACGATAACATGTCATATGTAACGTATAGTAAACGGCGTACAAAAAAATGGTGAAAAACCGCTGCTAAATTGTGTTTTTTTATTCATGCCACCTCATAAAAAATCTAATAAAAAAATGAGATCACGGTATGGCGTGAAATTCTACAAACTCTGTGAGAGTACCTCAGGGAAGACTTACAGATTTAGGGTACGTGCACACTGCGGAATGGCGAAGGATAACCCTTTGTGCATTCCACAGCTGGCACCCGCCGGCGTACTGATGCGGGCGCGCACGTCTCCGTCGGTGTCATAGACTCCATGTTATGCATGGGCGGATTCCGTCCTCCGTCCAAAGAATGAACACGTTCATAGAATGGAGTGTGACACGAGCGGAGACGCGCACCTGCATGAGTCTGCCGGTGGGTGCCAGCTGCGGAATGCACAAAGGGTTATCCTTCGCCATTCCGCAATGTGCACGTACCCTTAGAGTGTATGAAGGAAGGGACACGCGAATCCAGCTCCCAGATGCCCCCCCATCCTCCGAGTTAGAGGGAAGATCGTTTGGGAACTGATCTTCCCACTGCTGGATAAAGGTTACCACCTGTACAGATATAGCTTTTATACCAGCACCCCCTCTTCCGCTCCCTCACTGCCCGAGCTACTGTAGCTTTTGGTGCAATCCAAATACATCAGAAGCAGTAATAGAGCCCTAATATTTAGCAGCCATGGAGCGGACCCAGCACTTCTGGATATGAAGGACCCCGTATCGCACCAGGGCAACATTTTCCAGGTGACGTCCCCCACACTGGAAAACAGGAGACCCCAGAAGAAGTGCAGAGTGTGGGGTAACAGGGGGATCAGGAAGGACACCATTTTCCAGTGTGATACCTGTCCTGATCGCCCCGGCCTCTGCATACTGGATCGCTTCAAGGCGTACCACATGTCATTGGAGTTCTACATTTTCTAAATTCTATCCCTTATTCCTATTTCAGGGGTCATGTTGATCCATGGATTAATTCGATTGCCATTTTGGAGTCGGGAAGGAATTTTTTTTCCCAGTGATGAGGCTACTGTCGTCTGCCTTACAAGGTTTTTTTTGCCTTCCTCTGGATCAAAATAGGTTAATTTTGATGGACACCTGTCATTTTCAGCCTTATAAACTAATAATTGACCTAATACCGCCAAATAAATTAAAAATTGTCCCTTTTCCCCAACTAAATAGGCATGGCCCCGATTCCCATTAAAGGCTTGCCATGATGCAATTACAAAGTCCTTGTGCTGCCAGGAGAGTAGAAACCCCCCACAAGTGACCCCATTCTGGAAACTTCACCCCATAAGGAATCTAACAAGGGGGGCAGCCGGGATATGGCCCCCTGGTGACAGGCACATTTGTGCCGTGAAAAGGAAAAAAATTGTATTTTACACTTTCACAGCACATGTTCTACAAATTGGCTCATCACCAGTGGGGTCCATATGCTCACTGCACCCCTTGTTAAATTCCTTGAAGGGTGTAGTTTCCATAATGGGGTCACTTGTGGCCGTTCCTAGTGTCCTGGCAGTACAGGAGCTTTGTAATTGCGACATGGCCTCCCTCCTCCATTCCAGCCTCTAAATGGCGCTCTGTCCCTTTGGTGGCTTGCCCTGTGCCAATGAGGCACAATATATCCACATGTGGACATTACCCAAGGGTAATTACCCTACACGTTTTGCATTTGTATTCCCTTTTAACCCCTTTTGGTAATGAAAAAAATCAAGGCTAGACCAACATTTAGTGTAAAAATTTTTACATTTTTACACTAAATCATTGATTTAGTCTTGATTTTTTTCATTTTCACAAGGGGTTTAAAGATAAAAAAAAACACAATGTGTAGAGCAATTTCCCCCGAGTACGGAAATACCCCACATGTGGACATAAGGCGCCATGCGGCTGCAAGACGAGCCTCCAAAAGGAAGGAGCCCCATTTGGCTTTTGGAGGCTGGATTTGGCTGGAATGGATTTTCAAGGGCCTTGTTGTATTTAAAAGGCCTCTGTGTTGCCAAGACAGTAGAAACCCCCCACAAGTGATCTCATTCTGGAAACTACACCCCATAAGGAATCTAACAAGGGGTGCAGTGAGGATTTGGACCCCACTGGTGACGGGCACATTTGTGCAGTGAAAGTGAAAAAATGTAACTTTTCACTTTCACGTCACATTGTTCCACATTTGTGCTAGTGGGGTCCATATCCTCACTGCACCCCTTGTTAGATTCCTTGAAGGGTGTAGTTCCCAGAATGGGGTCACTTGTGGGGGTGTCCAGTGTTTTGGCAGCACGAGGGCTTTGTAAATGCGATATGGCCCTTGAAATCCTTGAAATGGTGAAATATAACGGAGGCGTTGAAATTCACTAGGCGCTCCTTTGTATCTTGTGGTTGCATCAAATAGCGCAATAGGGCCACATGTGGGATATTTCTATAAACTGCAGAAACGGGGCAATAAATATTGGGGTGCATTTCTCTGGTAATAGGTTTATAATTATGAAAGATATTGGATTATAATTACATTTTCAATTTTCTTACACACTTAGCTTTTATTTCTGTGACCTAAAGGGTTAAAACACTTTCTGGATGTGCTTTTGCACAGTTTGGGGGGGGTGCAGTTTCTGAAATGGGGTGCTTTGTGGGGCTTCATAACATACAGTCCCCTCACATACACTTTAAGCGTCAACTGGTCCCTTGAAAAATCAGATTTTAAAACTCTTGTGAAAATGCTGTTAAACTTTGAAGCTTTCTATTGTCTTAAAAAATTGAAGGCAAGTTTAATAAATGCCGCCAACATAAAGTAGACTTATTGCTTATGCTATTTAATATATAATTTATGTGGCATAACCATTGTCCTTAGCACAAAATTTCAAAGTTAGAAAAAATGCAATTTTTCACGTTATTTTGGGGTTTTTCATAAAGATAGGCTGTAAGTATCGAATGAGCCAGATAGGTAACAGTATCCTGAAGTTATTAATGGATAAAGTGACACACGTCATATTCCTGAAATTTGGTCCGGTCCTTAAGGCCATTTTGGGTTCTGTCTTTAAGAGGCTAAAAAAATCTCAAGTCTTTCAGTACTTATCATCTGTTGTATGTCCTGCAGGAAGTGGTGTATTCTTTCAAGCCTAGAGAGCAGGAGAGGTTTTCTATGTGGATTTGCTACTGCTCTGGACAGTTCCTGACATGGACAGAGGTGGCAGCACAGACTGGAAACAATATACCACTTCCTGCAGGACATACAGGAGCTGCTAAGTACTGGAAGACAGGAAATATTTAAATAGAAGTAAATTACAAATCTATATAACTTTCTGACACTAGTAAATTTTAAAGAAAACATTTTCTCTAGAGAATTTTACCTAGTTGAGCTTAGATATATCACCACATTGGTATCATACACTAACTATTATTGACTATATGAGTGCTATTATAATATTAGTGTACAGATCCTATGTAGACCTTGTATCTGACCACTGTATAGCGGTACTTTTGGATATATGGTGCTTGTATAGTGGTAGTGTTGTACAGATCCTGTGTAGACATTGTATCTGACAACTGTATGGCGGTATTATTGGTCATATATGTGCTTGTATAGTGGTAGTGTACAGATCCTATAGCTGGTATCTGACCACTGTATGGCAATATTTTTGCATATATAAGTGCTTGTATAGTTGTAGTGTTGTACAGATTCTATGTAGACATTGTATCTGACCACTGTATGGCGGTATTATTGGTCATATATGTGCTTGTATAGTAGTAGTACACACATGATCATGTCATTAGGTAAATCCTAGCTATTTTATTTTTCTTGTATTGTTCATAGTGTAATTTACAAATGAATGTGAGAAGTGATAGTTGGCTCCATCCTAGGTGTTGTGTGACATTGTGTATTTTCTGTCATATGGCAGGGATTATATTGAATATGGGCTGCTGGGATATCACTGCCGCGCCTGCTATTTAGTCCCAGTCCAGCCCTGCTCCTAGGTCTGGATGAGTCCCGTACACTAGGTTCCATACCTACTCTAACTTAGGGGTTATCCAGGATAAGAATAAACACAGCTACTTTCTTGCAAAAACAGCACCAGCCCTGTCCTCCGGTTGTGTGTGGTACTACAATTGAGCTCCATTCACTTCAATAGAACCGAGCTGCTAAACCTGAGCCAAACTGAGGACAGGAGAGGTGCTGTTTCTGGAAGAAAGCGGACATGTTTTTCTAAGCCTGGATAAGACATTAGTCGCCTTCTGAGTTGCTCTCCTTCAAGCACTGCACTTGTCTGGTTATTCTGATATCTATCTATTGCGTTTTTATGAGAGAGAAAAGTAGATTTAGAGCCCTTTGTACTGGGTGCCTTTCTTAGTCTGGCCTCTCCCCATTGACCTTTCTAGCACGGGAGACCCCACCAGGAGCATTAACTCCAGCCAGCTTAGCTCAATGGATCACTAAGGCACGCAAGCTCCCTCACCACGTCAAGGTGAAGGCACAAAGAGGGAGCCCTCCCACCCTCCCACAAGCTCTACAAAGTCTTACGTAGCTTGTGCTTAACCAGAATTTTAGTTAATTTTAAGTCTAGTTGGCTTAGTTGGTTTAAGTCTGGTCTAATTTAGATTTAAGTCCAGTTAAGATTTAAGTTAAGTTAAGTTAATTTAAAATTTAGATTGGAGCAGAGATCAGTTGAGGTGATGCTCTACATGTAGATATCGTCATCATCATTATCAGCATCTTCTTTGTCAGTAATGACGGGATGATATTGATTTGACCACTCCGGGCACACAAAGCTGAACTTATTAAACATTTGCTGATCTTCAGGTTTGATGACATTTGGTGGTTCAGCAAATTTCATAGGTTCTTCAGCATTGAGGTCAACAGAGGATGTCATCATGATTGCTGGTGGAACAATTCTCCCGGTTTCCACGTCCTCCCAATTGATATCCGAGAAGAATGGATGGCTCCTGATGTCCTCTTTGACTCCCAGCCGCTCGAACTGGTCTTTACGCAGCAGGCTTTTTAAGATGTTAACTGCGTCGTCAGTAAGGGACTTTGGGTAGTCTGGAGTATGACAGAGGACAGAGATTTCTGTTTCGGTCTGGTCTCTTCCATAAAATGGACGCTTGAAGGTCAAGAGATTGTAGAGGATGACGCCAATGGCGAAATAGTCGACTCCTCTCCCATGTAGCTGGCGTTTTATCATCTCTGGGGCTGCATATCCTGGTGTACCTCCGCACACAGTTCTGGTCAGGTTATAGACATTTGTCACAGCAAAGCCGAAATCTGTTATTTTTATGTGGCCTTCTCTGGTGAGAAGTATATTTTCTGGCTTCAGGTCCCGATGGATAATATTTCTTCTGTGCAGGAACTCTGTGCCACATACCACTTCGGCTGTGATGAACTTTACTGTGTTGGTATCAAGAGGCGAGTGGTTTTTGACAAATTCAAACAGGTCCCCTCCGGTGGCCAGTTCCATCACATAACAGGCAAAGTTTGGCGTGTGAAAGGCGGCCAAGCCATGGATCAAGTATGGGCTTTCATGAGTTAGTTGCAGGATATGGCGTTCTTTAAAGCTGACGTGCCTCTTCTCTGTCACTTTAATGGCAACACATTCACTGCGGATGATGTCTTTTGCCAAGAGGACTTTACCGAAGGTTCCTTCTCCCAGTGAATGGTAGAAGGTGAAGCAGTCCAATGTTAGGGGGACTGTAACAGGTGAGGTCTCTTTAGAGTTGTCAGGGTCTTCTTTGGATGATGGATTCCTGATGTTACTGGGTCCTGGCATTTCACAAGGGGAACGTTCTTCATTGAGTTTAGATGTTCCTCTCCATTTTGAATTAATGATCCATTCCCAACATTTTTGCAGTTGGGCTAAGAACGGGATCTTGGCACTTTTCTTGGCTTCATGGTCCTTCTTCGGTCCGTCGTGGTCCTTCTTCGGTCCGTCGTGGTCCTTCTTCGGTCCTTCCTCTTCGGTCTTCTGTTGATGCTTCTCTTCATATCGTGCCATATAGTGCTGGGCATACAGGAACTCCACGCTATGAATCCGGTCACACAATTCCTGATATTCTTGTTCCATAGCTATTTGGCCCACATAGTGCAAGGCACATATGTCATCCATGTTGTTGGTTTGGTCACACCATCGTTGGTAGTCCTCTAACGTGGCTTCTTGTTCAGCGTAGTATAGGGCCCTCAGGTCATCCAGGTTGTGGTACTGGCCACACAGTAGTTGGTGCTCCTGCAGTATGGCTTCCTGTATACGGCTATCTGTTACAAAGAAAAAGGATAGATGTGTGAATTAATAGAAAGAGGTCATATAGGGAATATAGGAGGCTTATTTTTACAGAGTGGACACAGAGAGGTAATAATACTACAGAGGGGGCAAAGAGGGGTCCTAATTCCACTGAGGGGACGCAGCATGTCATAATACTACAAAGACGGCACAGAGGAGATTGTATAGTACAGAGGGGGCTCCGAAGCATCCTATTATTACAGAGGGGGCAGGGACAGCTTTACTACTACACAGAAGGTATAGTGGATCCAAATATCAAAGAGGGGCCCTAGTACTAAAGAGGGGACACAGAGGCATTGTTATAATACAGGTACATCCTAATAACACAGAGGGGGCAAAACAGGTCCCAGTGCTATAAAGGGGGCACAGAGGGGTCATTATACCTCCCAGAGGGTGATGGGGTTAGTGATGTTACAGAGAGGGAAAGCGGAAAACATTACAAATGGGTGCGAAATTCCGTCCCTAGTTTCTGGCCATATGCCATGTACTGCCGCTTTAATGCCCTTTTGTCACCAAGAAAACCACAATGAATGTACACTGCAATACATTACTTTTACTATACATATATTATAGTATTGCAGTATATTGTACTAGCTGAGTCTGTTGGGAATGGAAAGTGGAATCTGATTGGTTTCTAGGGGCAACTGAGACAGTATCACTTCCCACCATGTTTGATAAATCTCCCCCAATGTTCTTTATCCTGTATGGTGAACGTGGGGCATGAAAAACATCCACACATCCCACAATAAAAGTGAAAAAGGACGATAAACTCCTATGGACAGCAGCTTCAGTTTATATTCCTGGGATATAAAAGATGGCTGCCTGCCTCACGCATCCCTAGGAAGACGAGTAAAACCGATCAACAAGGCCCCAAATACTAAAATTACCTAATGGGGTGGGGACAACAAAGGTGAGTGGTTCACAGGACACCATGCAGCTTACAGCCACTACTGGAGGGGGTAACTACTGTGTAAGGGCGCTATTCCCATGAATCAGCCCCACTGTGTGTGTTCTATGGAGCCCTAAGGATGCATGTACAATTCCAGTTGTTGGTCCTACCTGTGGCGTCCATCAGAGGGATGATAATGCTGTGGCTGGAAGATTTCCTCTTCTTACATGTCATCCGGGCCCAGGCACTTTGCAGGCAAGCTAAGACACGGTTCTTTCTTGGCTTCTTGGTTGTAGTTGGCTGCTCCTGACCGTCATCATCATCATCTCCTCTGTCCTTGTCTCTCCTCTCGTCCTCTCCATAATTCTTCTCCTTCTCTTCTGTGTCTCCTTCTAGATGATTCCTCTTGTTTTTTGCCTTCATTTTAGGTTGTGGTCAAATCTATATCGATGATCCAATCCAAGTGATGATATCAGTAAGTGAGAGCGATCCCTCCCATGTATCTCTGCTGAGCGGCAGTTATCAACTGATGGAATGTTACCTGTGCAGCTAAGTGTACAATGTCTGTGTGATGTCATAGCCTTTCCTTTGTGATGTCATCAGCTTTCCTTTGTGATGTCATCAGCTTTCCTTTGTGATGTCAAAGATCAACAGAGTTCCATAGTCTTGTGAGTGAGGGAAGAAATGCACCAACATATATGTGTATAATGTGTATAGATACTAACTATATATATATATATATATATATATATATATATATATATATATATATATATATATATATATATATTCTACTTTTGGAAAAGAAAAAACAATTAATTTGCTTTACAAAAAAATAAAGAGGTTCTGTCTCGGTATCATGTTACAATATCTGTGTATTTTACTGTATAAATGTCCAAAGCAGAAATAGGCCAATAGAATTTGGTTACCCGCTGTTTTAATGTATTTTGTAAAGTTATTAAAAATATTAAAATAAGGCATTTTTGTTAGAAATTTTATATTAAGATATATAAAGAGGTTTTTTTCTGCCAATTTATCCCATTTTACTGAGACTGTTCTCCTTACTGACCCCCTCTTCATATATACACAATGATGGGGGCTGTGCTGTGTGTTTCTGTAAATCTTTTACATACAAACAAATTATTACAACAATAATAACAACGACAATAATATAAATACCGTATAGCTGTAGGGTGTAGAGACAGTATATACAAGTCCACCCAGGTATTAGCTGCTCCAGCCTCATTCTCCCCATACACATCAGTGTAATAACAGCCACATGTGCAAACCACAACCACACTAATAACCCTCCTAACCTCATCTGTGCACAATACCCAACATCACATATACTAACCCCCTGGGCTGCTGGTATCGTCTCACACCAAATAACTGTGCCCACACCCAACACCACACACTAATATACAATAGTGTAGTGCTGTGTGTTACATAGGAGAGTTAGATACAGCAACTCATCTGAGTCTATCACACCAGAGGCCGCCTGGCTTCCCTCATACTCAGTGGTGGACATATCACTTGTGCAGCCGCTACGGCTGCACAGGGGCCCCGGGCAACACAGGGGCCCGCCAGGTTTAGACTATGAGCCTCAGCCTAGCGGGCCCCTCCACTGCCATGATAGGCTTAGATACAGCAGCTCAGTAGACAGTATCGCACATGATAGGCTTAGATACAGCAGCTCAGTAGACAGTATCACACATGATAGGCTTAGATACACGAGCTCAGTAGACAGTATCACACATGATAGGCTTAGAAACACCTGCATGTTGCATGTAATATGCTGTGTGATATTGAAAGTTTTATTACCATCGCTGGATACAAAATCCACTGCCCTTACCAGATTCGGGCAAGCCACACGGCAGTGGATTTTGTATCCAGCGATGATAATAAAACTTTCAAGATCACACAGCATATTACTTGCAACACGGAAGGTGTCATTTATTATGCTACCTGTCGTGTAATCTCATTTATGTAGGACTCGCCTCTCGGAAACTGAAAACAAGGGTCCGAGAACATGTCCTAGACATCTGGCGAGAGATGGAAAAGGAAGATCTATACCAGCGGAAACCAATTGCCAGACACTGTAAGATGGCACATGATGGGAATGCAAGCCTCCTGAAGATAAGAGACATTGACAGAGTCCACATTGGAAGAAGAGGAGGGGATTGGAATTTTTTTTTGGCACAGATGGAAACGCGTTGGATCGTTAGGATCGACTGTGTAAGTCCTAGAGCAGGGGTACTCAACAACTTTTAGTGGAGGTCCACTTACCGGGGTCTATTGTCAGGTGAAGGTCCGAGCTGAACATCAGTAGGAAACGTGTTTTGTTAATTTTCACAAACGTTCAACTATTTACATACAGAATTGCTGCTTATTAGCAGAAAAACGGGCATTTTTTCTCTCTCAACAGCCCTTTGATATTAGGTACAAAAGGGGTGACTGCCCTGGTAGTATATAACCCCCCTGTTGCTCCCCCAGTAGTGTATAGCCCCCTGTTGCTCCCCCCAGTAGTATATAGCCCCCTTGTGAGCTTCCCCCAGTAGTATGTAGCCCCCCTGTGCTCCCCCCAAGTAGTATATAGCCCCCCTGTGAGGTCCCCCAAGTAGTATATAGCCCCCCTGTGCTGTATGGTGGTATTGATCAGCTCTGGTGTGGCAGTGTCAAATGTGACACCTGGAGCTATTACCTACCAATTTACCAATCCTGTGGTGGGGCATCTTCAAGTTTAGTGCCTAGGGCAGCAGCAGCTGCTAATACGGTCCTGGGATACATATGCATAGTTGCCAACAGTCCCGTTTTTGCCGGGACTGTCCTGGATTTGACAGGCCAGTCCTCACTAAGTAATGTCCTGGGTTTGCCCCGGTAAGCTCCGCCCCTGCGACATCACGCCCCACCCCCGTGACGGCCCCCAATGCATTGAAGCCTAAGCATAGGCTTTTTGGCTGTAGGCTGTATATTCTGCCTCCAGCCACCAGAGGCCGCTCTCTCCTCCCAGCTACAGGACCTGACAGTGAGGTCACTCACTCCTGCCTCTGGGATAGAAGAGCAACATGGCGGTGTGCTGCAGGGAGCCAGGTAATAAGGTGTCCACATGAGGGGGATTATGCTGAAGGACTGGTATACACTATATACCAGTCACAGCTCTGATTACCAGTCTGATTACCAGTATACTAGCCTCTCACACCAGTGTATAGTTTATAATCCCCCTCATGAGGGCACTTCATTATACCACCAGTATTATACAGTGCTGTGAGACTGCTGGTATACTGAGGAGCCCACATGAGGGGGATAATGCTGAAGGAGATAACGCTATGTACATTGGTATGAGAGGCTAGTATACTGGAAGACTGGTAATCACAGCTGTGACTGATATACAGTGTCCTAGCCTCTCACACCAATGTATATAGCTTTACCTCCTTCAGCATCATCCCCTCATGTGGGCCCCTCAGTATACCAGCAGCCTCGCAGTACTCACTGTATTATACTGGTGGTATAATGAGGGGCCCACATGAGGGCATGATGCTGAAGGATGATGAGGGGCATGATGCTAAAGTCTGCCCCAGTCACCCTCCAGTCTGCCTCAGCTACCCCAAGTAGCCCCCAGTCACCCGCAGTCTGCTTAAAGAGGACCTGTCACCCCCCCCGTGAAGGGGTGACAGGCTCCCAACCCCCCGTTAGAGCCCCCTATACTTACCTCATTGCGCCGGGTCCCGCTTCCTGAGCCGGTCGGGTGACTGAGATTTCAGCCCCCAAAGGCCGGCGCGCTCGCTCACAGGAGAGGCCGATGCTCATACAGAATGAGGGAGCATCGGACTCCCCATTCATTCTCTATGTGCATTGGACTCTCCTGTAAGTGCGCACCGGGCTTCGGGCGCTGAAATCTCAGTCACCCGACCGGCTCAGGAAGCGGGACCCGGCGCAATGAGGTAAGTATAGGGGGCTCTAACGGGGGGTCGGGAGCCTGTCACCCCGGCACGGGGGGTGACAGGTTTCCTTTAACCCTTTAAGGACAGAGCCTAAAATGGCCTTAAGGACAGAGACAAATTTTATGAATATGACCTGTGTCACTTTATTCATTAATAACTTCGGGATGCTTTTACCTATCTGGCTGATTCTGAGATTGTTTTCTCGTGACATATTGTACTTCACATTTCTGGTAAATTGGAGTCGATACTTATAACGAATCTTTATGAAAAAAAACACCAAAATAACGTGAAAAATATTGAAAAAATTTATTTTTCCAACTTTGGAACTTTTCTGCTTATACAGAAAATGGTTATGCCACATAAATTATATATTAAATAGCATTAGAAAAATGTCTACTTTATGTTGGCAGCATTTATTAAACTATATTTTATTTTTTTTAGACAATAGGGAGCTTAAAACATTAGCAGCAATTTTCCAAATTTTCTGTAAAATTTCAAAATCAGATATTTCTAGGGACCTGTTCAGGTTTAAAGTGTATTTGAGGGGACTGTATGTTAGAAAGCCCCACAAAGCACCCCATTTCAGAAACTGCATCCCGCAAACTCTGCAAAAGCACATCCAGAAAGTTTTTTAACCCTTTAGTGGAGTCACAGAAATAAAAGCTAAGTGTGTAAGAAATTTGATAATCTTAATTTTCTGTGGAGAGATTTTATTGAAATCCAATATTTTTCATAATTATAAACCTATTACCAGAGAAATCCACCCCAATATTGATTGCCCCGTTTCTGCAGTTTATAGAAATACCCCATATGTGGCCCTAATGCGCTATTTGACGCAACCACAAGCCTCAGATATAAAGGAGCGCCTAGTGAATTTCAACGTTATATTTGGTCATTTTTGACTGTACCACTTCAGGTTGGCAGAGGCTCTGGGGTGCCAAAACCTAAAAAACACCCCTAAAGGGACACCATTTAGAAAACTACACCCCTTTGAGGAATGTAACAAGGGGTGCGGTGAGCATTGGGACCCCACAGGTGCTTCACAGATTTTCAGAACAATGTGGTGTAAAAGGAAAAATTAAATTTTTTACACTAAAACGTTGTTCTAGCCTTCATTTTTCATTTTTACAAGGGGATAAAGGAAAAACAAAACTCCAAACGTGTAGCGCAGTTTCTCCCGAGTACGGAAATACCCCACATGTGGACATAAAGTGCCAAGCGGGTGCAGGACGAGCCTCCAAAGGGAAGGAGCGCCAATTGGCTTTTGGAAGCTGGATTTCACTGGAATGGATTTTAAGGGCCATGTCGCATTTACAGAGCCCTCGTGCTGCCAAAACACTGGAAACCCCCCACAAGTGACCCCATTCTGGAAACTACACCCCTCAAGGAATCTAACAAGTGGTGCAAATGTGGAACAACGTGACGTGAAAGGGAAAATTTTCATTTTTACTTTCATGGTACAAATGTGCCTGTTATCAAGGGGTCCATATCCTAACTGCACCCCTTGTTAGGTTCCTTGAGGGGTGTAGTTTCCATAATGGGGTCACTTGTGGGGTTTTTCACTGTCTTGGCAGCACGACGGCTCTGTAAATGCGACATGGCATTCATCATCCATTCTGGCCAAATCCAGCCTCCAAAATCCAAATGGCGCTCCTTCCCTTCGGAGGCTTGCCCTTCGCCCACATGCCGCTTTATGTCCTCATGTGGGGTATTTACGGACTCAGGGGGAATTGCTCTACACATTTTGTCTGTTTTTTAATCTTTTAACCCCTTGTGAAAATGAAAAATTTAAGGCTAAACCAACATTATGTGTGTAAAAATGTAATATTTCATTTTCACGCCACATTGTTCCACATTTGTGCCCGTCACCAGTGGGGTCCATATGCTCACTGCACCCCTTGTTAGATTCCTTATGGGGTGTAGTTTCCATAATGGGGTCACTTGTGGGGGGTTTCAACTGTCTTGGCAACACAGGGGCCTTTCAAATGCAACATGGCCCTCGAAATCCATTCCAGCCAAATCCAGCCTCCAAAAACCAAATGGCCTTCCTTCCCTTTGGAAGCTTACCCTGCACCCGCATGGAGCTTTAGGTCCACATGTGGGGGATTTTCGTACTCAGGGGAAATTGCTCTACACATTTTGTGTTGTTTTTTTTATCTTTTAACCCCTTGTGAAAATAAAAAATTAAGACAAGATCAATGATTTAGTGTAAAAATTAAACATTTTTTATACTAAATGTTGGTCTAGCCTTGATTTTTTTCATTTCCACAAGGGGTTAAAAAAGAAAATGAACGCAAAACGTGTAGGGTAGTTTCCCCCGAGTTCGAAAATACCCCACATGTGGACATAATGTGCCATATGGGCACAGGACAAGCCACCAAAAGGACAGAGCACCATTTAGAGGCTGGAATGGAGGATGAAGGCCATGTCGCAATTACAAAGCTCCTGTGCTGCCAGGACAGTGGGACCCCCCACAAGTGACCCCATTCTGGAAACTACACCCCATAAGGAATTTAACAAGGGGTGCAGTGAGCATATGGACCCCACTGGTGACGGGCACATATGCAGGTGTGGTGTTAAATTAAAAAATAAATTTTTTTTCATTTTCACGGCACAAATGTGCCTCTCACCAGGGGGCCATATCCCTGCTGCCCCCCTTGTTAGATTCCTTATGGGGTGTAGTTTCCACAATGGGGTCACTTGGGGGGAAATTTCTACTGTCCTGGCCGCACAGAGGCTTTGTAATTGCATCATGGCATCCTCTAATGGAAATGGCGGCCAGGACAGGTGTCACACTGGAAAATGGCGTCCTTCCTGATCCCCCTGTTACGCCACACTCTGCACTTCTTCTGGGGTCTCCTGTTTTCCAGTGTGGGGGACGTCACCTGGAAAATATTGTCCTGGTGCGATACGGGGTCCTTCATATCCAGAAGCGCTGGGTCCGCTCCATGGCTACTAATTATTGGCTTTATTACTGCTTCTGATATTTTCGGATCGTGACGCAAGTTACAATAGCTCGGGCAGCGAGGGACCGGAAGAGGGGGTGCTGGTATAAAAGTTATCCCCGTACAGGTGGTAACCTTTATCCAGCAGTGGGAAGATCAGTTCCCAAACGATCTCCCCACTAACTCGGAGGATGGGGGGGCATCTGGGGGCTGGATTCAGCTGTCCCTTCCTTCATACACTCTAAGGGTACGTGCACACTGCAGTATGGCGGAGGATAACCCTTTGTGCATTCCGCAGCTAGCACCCGCCGGAGGACTGATGCGGGCGTATGTCTCCGCTTGTGTCACACTCCATTCTATGCACGAGCGGATTCCGTCCTCTGTCCAAAGAAGGAACATGTTCATTCTTTGGACGGACGACGGAATCCGCCCTTGCATAGAATGGAGTCTATGATACGGGTGGAGAGGCGCGCCTGCATCAGTCCTCCAGCTGCGGAATGCACAAAGGGTTATCCTTCACCATTCCGCAGTGTGCACGTACCCTAAATCTGTAAGTGTACCCTGAGGTACTCTCACAGAGTTTGGAGAATTTCACGCCATACCGTCATCTCTTATTGGGACGGTACTGGGGGAAAAGATGTGTCTGGGGGGCAGCGTACGCTACGCTACCCCCAGACATGTCACTGGATGATGAGGATGGTGAGGGTCAATGGAGGAAAGAAGGATCCCCCATGCATCCTCACTGGCTGTTTCGGTGTCAGAGGCAATAATAACGTATGCGTCCGACACTGAAAACACCCGGTGGGCCATCTTTATACGTGGACTAGTATATGGGGTATGTAAATGTGTACTGGTGTAGTGTAAAACTTTATTTTGTGTAGTGTGGTGTAATGTAGTGTTTTTTTACGTTTTTTTTTAACAGTAAGGAAAAAAAAACTTACGCCAAAAAAGAAGCTGCTGATAAATGCCGCACTTATGTGTGGTACTTATCAGCAGACAGTGGCGGTAGGATATAGGGGGGAAAACGCCCCTACGCCAAAAAGGAGGAGTTGCTGATCAGCGGCTTTCTTAAAAAGAAAAAAAAAATTTGAAAAAACAAAACAAAAAAAAACCCAAATAAATTTACCTAGCTGAGGGGTGCAGAACCCGGCCGGACACTTTTTAACTGTTAGATCGCCGTGATGGGCCGGCCAGTACTGGCTGACCTATCCCGGCGATCGTGTGGGTGGCACCGGTGCCATCTCTGTTGGGGACAGTAATGGCGATTGGTTCTGTCCAGGACAGCACCAATCGCCATTGCTTTCTGGGTCACCAATGACCCGGAAAGCTGTATTCAGCTGCTATCGGCTGATCTGTATGGATCAGCCGATAGCATCGATCATCGCCACGAAGGGGGGGGGGGGCTTTAACCACCCCCTGTGCCGACGAGCAGAGATGGCCTGCTATACATTATAGCAGGCCATCTTTCCCGATCACTGTGTGTGAACATTCTCCCCCCAGTCTGCCCCAGCTACTCCCAGTCTGCCCCAGCTACCCCCAGTCTTCCCCAGCTATCCCCAGTCTCCTCCAGCTATCCCAAGTAACCCCCAGTCTGCTTAAACTACCCCCACTTACCACCCAGTCTGCTCCAGTCACCTCCAGTCTGCCCCAGTCTCCCTCCAGTCTGCTCCAGTCACCCCCAGTCTGCCCCAGCTAACCCCAGCCTGCCCTAGCTACCCCCAGTCTGCCTCAGCTACCCCAAGTAACCCCCAGTCACCCCCCAGTCTGCTTGTTATCCCCAGTCACTATCCAGTCTGCCCCAGTCTCCCCCCAGTCTTCCCCAGCTGCCCCAGCCTGCCCACAGCTATCCCCAGTCTGCTCCAGCCACCCCCAGTCTGCTCCAGTCTCCCCCCAGTCTACTCCAGCCACTCCCACTCTGCCCCAGCTACCCCCAGTCACCCACAGTCTGCCCCAGCTACCCACAGTCTGCCCCAGCTACCCCCAGTCACCCACAGTCTGCCCCAGTCACCCACAGTCTGCCCCAGCTACCACAGTCACCCACAGTCTTCCCCAGCTACCCCCAGTCTGCCCCAGCTACCCCCAGTCTGCCCCCAGCTACCCCCAGTCTGCCCCAGCTACCCCAAGTAAGCCCCAGTCACCCCCCAGTCTGCTAAAGCTACCCACACTCACCACCCAGTCTGCTCCAGTCACCCCCAGTCTGTCCAGTCTCCCCCCAGTCTGCCACAGCTACCCCAAGTAACCCCCAGTCACCCTCCCAGTCTGCTTAAGTTACCCCCAGTCACCACCCAGTCTTCCCCATTCTCCCCCCAGTCTGCCCCAGCTACTCCCAGTCTTCCCCAGCTACCCCCAGTCTTCCTCAGCTATCCCCAGTCTGCTCCAGCTATCCCAAGTAACCCCCAGTCACCCCCCAGTCTGCTTAAGCTACCCCCACTCACCACCCAGTCTGCTCCAGTCACCCCCAGTCTGCTCCAGTTACCCCCAGTCTCCCTCCAGTCTGCTCCAGTCACCCCCAGTCTGCCCCAGCTACCCCCAGTCTGCCTCAGCTACCCCAGGTAACCCCCAGTCACCCCCCATTCTGCTTGTTACCCCCAGTCACCATCCAGTCTGCCCCAGTCTCCCCCAGTCTTCCCCAGCTACCCCCAGACTGCCCCAGCTATCCCCAGTCTGCTCCAATCACCCCAGTCTGCTCCAGTCTCCCCCGAGTCTACTCCAGCCACCCCCACTCTGCCCCAGCTACCCCCAGTCACCCACAGTCTGCCCCAGCTACCCACAGTCTGCCCCAGCTACCCACAGTATGCCCCAGTCACCCACAGTCTGCCCCAGCTACCACAGTCTGCCCCAGCTACCCCCAGTCTGCCCCTGTCACCCAACAGTCTGCTCCAGTCACCCTCAGTCTGCCCTAGTCACCCCCCAGTCTGCTCCAGACACCCCCCAGCCTGCCACAGGATAAATTAACCCCCTGTGGAGTCTGTGAGGAATGAAAGGTGGAATCTGATTGGTTGCTAGGGGCAACTGAGCCAGTTTCACTTTACACCATGTTTAATAAATCTGCCCCATATGCGTAAGCTATGGCTTTTTTTGTGGAGCTGAATACTTCTATTGAAATCAGTTACCCCCAGTCACCACCCAGTCTTCCCCATTCTCCCCCCAGTCTGCCCCAGCTACTCCCAGTCTGCCCCAGCTACCCCCAGTCTTCCTCAGCTATCCCCAGTCTGCTCCAGCTATCCCAAGTAACCCCCAGTCACCCCCCAGTCTGCTTGTTACCCCCAGTCACCATCCAGTCTCCCCCCAGTCTTCCCCAGCTACCCCCAGTCTGCTCCAGTCTCCCACCAGTCTACTCCAGCCACCCCCCACTCTGCCCCAGCTACCCCCAGTCACCCACAGTCTGCCCCAGCTACCCACAGTCTGCCTCAGCTACCGCCTGTCACTCACAGTCTGCCCCAGTCACCCACAGTCTGCCCCAGCTACCACAGTCACCCACAGTCTTCCCCAGCTACCCCCAGTCTGATACTACTTCAGAGGGACCCCGTATCACACTGATAATACAGAGAGTGACCCCGCATCACACTTGTAATACATAGAGAGGGACCCCGCATCACACTGATAATACACAGAGAGGGACTCTGCATCACACTGGTAATACACAGAAAGGGGCCCCATATCACACTGATAATACAGAGAGGGACCCCGCATCACAGTGATAATACATGGAGAGGGACCCCGCATCACACTAATAATACATAGAGAGGGACCCCGCATCACACTGATAATACATAGAGAGGGACCCTGCATCACACTGATACTACACAGACAGGGACCCTGCATCACACTGATACTACACAGAGAGGGACCCCGCATCACACTGATAATACACAGAGAGGGATCCCGCATCACACTGATACTACACAGAGAGGGACCCCGCATCACATTGATAATACACAGAGAGGGACCCCGCATCACACTGATAATACACAGAGAGGGACCCCGCATCACACTGATAATACACAGAGAGGGACCCCGCATCACACTGATACTACACATATAGGGACCCCATATCACATTGATAATACACACAGAGGGACCCCGCATATCACTGATAATACATAGAGAGGGACCCCGTATCACACTGATAATACATAGAGAGGGATCCCGCATCACACTGATAATACATAGAGAGGGACCCCGCATCACACTGATAATACACAGAAAGGGACCCCGCATCACACTGATAATACACATAGAGGGTCCCCGCATCACACTGATAATACACAGAGAGGGACCCCGCATCACACTGATACTACACAGAGAGGGACCCCGCATCACACTGATAATACACAGAGAGGGACCCCGTATCACACTGATAGTACACAGAGAGGGACCCCGCATCACACTGATACTACACAGAGAGGGACCCCGCATCACACTGATAATACACAGAGAGGGATCCCGCATCACACTGATAATACACAGAGAGGGACCCCGCATCACACTGATACTACACATAGAGGGACCCCGTATCACACTGATAATACATAGAGAGGGACCCCGCATATCACTGATAATACACAGAGAGGGACCCCGCATCACACTGATAATACACAGAGAGGGACCCCGCATCACACTAATACTACACAGAGAGGGACCCCGCATCACACTGATAATACACAGAGAGGGACCCCGCATCACACTGATAATACACAGAGAGGGACCCCGTATCACACTGAAAATACAAGGAGAGGGACCCCGCATCACACTGATAATACACAGAGAGGGACCCTGCATCACACTGATACTACATAGAGAGGGACCCCGCATCACACTGATAATACACAGAGAGGGACCCCGCATCACACTGATACTACACAGAGAGGGACCCCGCATCACATTGATAATACATAGAGAATGAACCCACATCACACTGATACTACACAGAGAGGGACTCCGCATCCCACTGATAATACACAGAGAGGGGCCCCGTATCACACTGATAATACACAGAGAGGGACGCCGTATTACCCTGATAATTCACAGAGAGGGACCCCGTATCACACTGATACTACACAGAGAGGGACCCCGTATCACACTGATAATTCTCAGAGAGGGACCCCGCATCACACTGATAATACACAGAGAGGGACCCCGTATCAAACTGATACTACACAGAGAGGGACCCCGCATCACACTAATACTACACAGAGAGGGGCCCCGCATCACACTGATACTACACAGAGAGGGACCCCGTGTCACACTGATAATACATAGAGAGGGACCCCGCATATCACTGATAATACACAGAGAGGGACCCCGCATCACACTGATAATACACAGAGAGGGACCCCGCATCACACTAATACTACACAGAGAGGGACCCCGCATCACACTGATAATACACAGAGAGGGACCCCGCATCACACTAATACTACACAGAGAGGGACCCCGCATCACACTGATAATACACAGAGAGGGACCCCGCATCACACTGATAATACATAGAGGGGGGCCCCGCATCACACTGATACTACACAGAGAGGGGCCCCGCATCACACTGATACTACACAGAGAGGGACCCCGCATCACACTGATGCTACACAGAGAGGGACCCCGCATCACACTGATAGTACACAGAGAGGGGACCCCGCATCACACTGATACTACACAGAGAGGGACCCCGCATCACACTGATAATACACAGAGAGGGACCCCGCATCACACTGATAATACATAGAGAGGGACCCCGCATCACACTGATACTACACAGAGAGGGGCCCCGCATCACACTGATACTACACAGAGAGGGACCCCGCATCACACTGATGCTACACAGAGAGGGACCCCGCATCACACTGATAGTACACAGAGAGGGACCCCGCATCACACTGATACTACACAGAGAGGGACCCCGCATCACACTGATAATACACAGAGAGGGACCCCGCATCACACTGATAATACATAGAGAGGGACCCCGCATCACACTGATACTACACAGAGAGGGGCCCCGCATCACACTGATACTACACAGAGAGGGACCCCGCATCACACTGATGATACACAGAGAGGGACCCCGCATCACACTGATAATACACAGAGAGGGACCCCGCATCACACTGATAATACACAGAGAGGGACCCCGCATCACACTGATAATACACATAGAGGGACCCCGCATCACACTGATAATACACAGAGAGGGACCCCGCATCACACTGATAATACAGAGAGGGACCCCGCATCACACTGATAATACACAGAGAGGGACCCCGTATCACACTGATAATACTGAGAGGGACCCCGCATCACTCTCGTAATACACAGAGAGGGACCCCACATCACACTGATAATACACAGAGAGGGACCCCACATCCCACTGATAATACATAGAGAGGGACCCTGCATCACATTGATAATACACAGAGAGGGACCCCGCATCACATTGATAATACACAGAGAGGGACACCGCATCAAACTGATAATACATAGAGAGGGACCCCGCATCACACTTATAATACACAGAGAGGGACCCCGCATCACACTGATATCACACAGAGAGGGACCCCGTATCACACTGATAATACACAGAGAGGGACCCTGGATCACACTGATAATACACAGAGAGGGGCCCCGCATCACACTGATAATACACAGAGAGGGATCCCGCATCACACTGATAATACACAGAGAGGGACCCCGCATTACACTGATAATACATAGAGAGGGACCCCGCATCACACTGATACTACACAGAGAGGGACCCCGCATCACACTGATAATACACAGAGAGGGACCCCGCATCACACTGATAATACACAGAAAGGGACCCCGCATCACACTGATAATACACATAGAGGGACCCCGCATCACACTGATAATACACATAGAGGGACCCCGCATCACACTGATAATACACATAGAGGGACCCCGCATCACACTGATAATACACAGAGAGGGACCCCGCATCACACTGATAATACACATAGAGGGACCCCGCATCACATTGATAATACACATAGAGGGACCCCGCATCACACTGGTAATACACATAGAGGGACCCCGCATCACACTGATAATACACAGAGAGGGCTGCCCCGTACCACACTGATACTACACAGAGAGGGACCCCGCATCACACTGATAATACACAGAGAGGGATCCCGCATCACACTGATAATACACAGAGAGGGACCCCGCATCACACTGATAATACACAGAGAGGGACCCCGCATCACACTGATAATACACAGAGAGGGACCCCTCATCACACTGATAATACACAGAGAGGGACCCCGCATCACTCTCGTAATACACATAGAGGGACCCCGCATTACATCACATAGAAAGCAATGCTGTGACCTTGTCTTAGCAACAACATTCAAGGACGAGTCTTCTGATATTAAAGGGGGTGTCTAAGGGAACACAATGTGGTCCGTACTAGGACAGGTTGATGTGATTGCAGCCCTCTACACTGGGACAGGATCATCCCCCTCTGACTTATTTCTTAATGTTAATACAGATGAGACATCTAGAGCAGTCTCCTACTATTCATATAAAGAGTGGTCTTGACTCTAACTTCTCATATCTTCCTTTATTTGGCTTACAGCTCTAAAAAATTTTTCAACAATAAAATTCTTATCATCTGCGGCCACCACTAGGGGGCACTAACTGAAGACACATCATGACTGATATTAACCCCTTAAGGACAGAGCCTGAAATGGCCTTAATGACAGAGACAAATTTTATGAATATGACCAGTGTCACTTTATTCATTAATAGCTTCGGGATGCTTTTACCTATCCGGCTGATTCTGAGATTGTTTTCTCGTGACATATTGTACTTTACATTTCTGGTAAATTGGAGTCGATACTCATAACAAATCTTTATGAAAAAACCCAAATAATGTGAAAAAATGTGAAAAAATGCATTTTTCCAACTTTGAAACTTTTTTGCGTATACAGAAAGTGGTTATACCACATAAATTATATATTAAATAGCATTAGCAACATGTCTACTTTATGTTGGCGGCATTTATTAAACTATCTTTCATTTTTTTTTAGACGATAGGAAGCGTAAACATTAGCAGCAAATTTCCAAATTTTCAGTAAAATTTCAAAATCAGATATTTTTAGGGACCTTTTCAGGTTTAAAGTGTATTTGAGGGGCCTGTATGTTAGAAAGCCCCACAAAGCACCCCATTTCAGAAACTGCACCCCCCAAACTCTGCAAAGCACATCCAGAAAGTGTTTTAACCCTTTAGGGGAGTCACAGAAATAAAAGCTAAGTGTGTAAGGAATTTGAAAATTTTAATTTTCTCTGCAGAGATTTTATTGTAATCCAATATTTTTCATAATTATAAACCTATTACCAGAGAAATGCACCCCAATAATTATTGCCCCGTTTCTGCAGTTTATAGAAATACCCCATATGTGGCCCTATTGCGCTACTTGACGCAACCACAAGCCTCAGATATAAGGGAGCGCCTAGTGAATTTCAACGCCTCCGTTATATTTGGTCATTTTTGACTGTACCACTTCAGGTTGGCAAAGGCTGTGGGGTGTCAAAACCTAAAAAACACCCCTAAAGGGACACCATTTAGAAAACTACACCCCTCAAGGAATGTAACAAGGGGTGCGGTGAGCATCTGGACCCCACAGGTGCTTCACAGATTTTCCGAACAATATGGCGTGAAAAAAGAAAAATTTATTTTTTACACTAAAACGTTGTTCTAGCCTTCAATTTTTCATTTTCTTAAAGGGATAAGAGGCAAAAAAAGACAAAAAATGTGTAGCGCAGTTTCTCCCGAGTACAGAAATACCCCACATGTGGCGATAGAGTGCCAAGGGGGCGCAGGACGAGCCTCCAAAGGGAAGGAGCGCCAATTGGCTTTTGGAAGCTGGATTTCACTGAAAAGGATTTCAAGGGCCATGTCGCATTTACAGAGCCCTCGTGCTGCCAAGATACTGGAAACCCCCACAAGTGATTCCATTCTGGAAACTACACCCCTCAAGAATCTAACAAGGGGTGCAGTGAGCATATGGACCCCACTGGTGACGGGCACAAATGTGGAACAATGTGACGTGAAAGGGAAAAATTTCATTTTTTCACTTTTACGGCACAAATGTGCCCGTCATTAAGGGTTCATATCCTCACTACACCCCTTGTTAGATTCCCTGAGGGCTGCAGTTTCCAGAATGGGGTCACTTGTGGGGGGTTTCCAGTGTTTTGGCAGCACGAGGGCTCTGTAAATGCGACATGGCGTTCATCATCCATTCTAGCCAAATCCAACCTCCAAAATCCAAATGGCGCTCCTTCCCTTCGGAGGCTTGCCCTGCACCCACATGGCGCTTTATGTCCACATGTGGGGTATTTACGGACTCGGGGAAAATTGCTCTACACATATTGTGTGTTTTTTTCTCTTTTAACCCCTTGTGAAAATGATAAATTCAAGGCTAAACCAACATTATAGTGTAAAAAATGTAATATTCATTTTCACGCCACATTGTTCCACATTTGTGCCCGTCACCAGTGGGGTCCATATGCTCACTACACCCTTGTTACATTCCTTGAGGGGTGTAGTTTCCATAATGGGGTCACTTGTGGGGGGTTTCAACTGTCTTGGCAACACAGAGGCCTTTTGAATGCAACATGGCCCCTCAAAATCCATTCCATCCAAATCCAGCCTTCAAAAACGAAATAATGCTCCTTCCCTTCGGAGGCTTACCCTGCACCCGCATGGTGCTTTATGTCCACATGTGGGGTATTTACGGACTCGGGGGAAATTGCGCTACACATTTTGTTTTTTTTCCCCTCTTTTAACCCCTTGTGAAAATGATATATTCAAGGCTAAACCAACATTATAGTGTAAAAATGAAATATTTCATTTTTCACGCCACATTGTTCCACATTTGTGTCCGTCACCAGTGGGGTCCATATGCTCACTACACCCCTTGTTACATTCCTTGAGGGGTGCAGTTTCCATAATGGGGTCACTTGTGGGGGGTTTCAACTGTCTTGGCAACACAGGGGCCTTTTGAATGCAACATGGCCCCTCGAAATCCATTCCATCCAAATCCAGCCTTCAAAAAGCAAATGGCGCTTCTTCCCTTCGGAGGCTTACCCTGCACCCGCATGGCGCTTTATGTCCACATGTGGGGTATTTCCGTACTCAGGGGAAATTGCTCTACACATTAAATGTTTTTTTTATCTTTTAGCCCCTTGTGAAAATGAAAAAACATGACAAGATTAATGATTTAGAGTAAAAATTTTACAAAAATTACACTAAATGTTGGTCTAGCCTTGATTTTTTTCCATTTCCACAAGGGGTTAAAAAAGAAAATGAACACAAACGTGTAGGGTAGTTCCCCTGAGTACGAAAATACCCCACATGTGGGCATAATGTGCCATATGGGCACAGGGCAAGTCACCAAAGGGACAGAGCGCCATTTAGAGGCTGGAATGGAGGATGGAGGCCATGTCGCAATTACAAAGCTCCTGTGCTGCCAGGACAGTAGAAACCCCCGACAAGTGACCCCATTCTGGAAACTACACCCCATAAGGAATCTAACAAGGGTGCAGTGAGCATATGGACCCCACTGGTGACGGGCACTTACGTAGAACATGTGCCGAGAAAAATAAAAAATACAATTTTTTTCATTTTCACGTCCCAAATGTGGCCGTCACCCGCTGCCCCACTTGTTAGATTCCTTATGGGTGTAGTTTCCAGAATGGGGTCACTTGTGGGGGGTTTCTACTGTCCTGGCCGCACAGAGGCTTTGTAATTGCATCATGGCATCCTCTAATGGGAATGGCGGCCATACCTACTTAGCTGGGGAATAGGGACAATTCTAATTTATTTTGGGGGTATTAGGCCAATTATTAGTTTATAAGGTTGGAAATGACAGGTGTCCATCAAATTCAACCTGTGTTGATCCAGAGGAAGGCAAAAAAAAACCCTCATAAGGCAGACGACAGTAGCCTCATCACAGGGGAAAAAATTCCTTCCCATAATGGCGATCAGAATCCCCGAAATAGGAATAAGGGACAGAATTTAGATAATGTAGAACCCCAGTGACGTGTGGTGCGCCTTGGAGCGATCCAGTATGCAGAGGCGGGGGGATCAGGACAGGTGTCACACAGGAAAATGGTGTCCTACCTGATCCCCCGTTACGCCACACTGCACTTCTTCTGGGGTCTCCCTTTCTCCAGTGTGGGGGACGTCACCTGGAGAATGTTGCTCTGGTGCGATACGGGGTCCTTCATATCCAGACCGCTGGGTCCGCTCCATGGCTGCTAAATATTAGGGCGCTATTACTGCTTCTGATATTTTCGGATCGTGCCGCAAGCTACAGTAGCTCGGGCAGCGAGGACCAGAAGAGGGGGTGCTGGTATAAGAGTTATCCCCGTACAGGTGGTGACCTTTATCCAGCAGTGGGAAGATCAGTTCCCGGACGATCTTCCCCACTAACTCCGAGGATGGGGGGGCATCTGGGGGCTGCATTCGGGTGGTCCCTTCCTACATTACACTCTAAGGGTACATGCACACTGCGGAATCGCGACAGATAACCCTTCGTGCATTCCACAGCTGGCACCCGCCGGCGGACTGATGCAGGCGCACGTCTCCGTCCGTGTCATAGACTCCATTCTATGCACGGGCGGATTCCGCTCTCCGTCCAATGTGTTCATTCTTTGGATGGACGACGGATTCCGCCCGTGCATAGAATGGAGTCTATGACACGGGTAGAGACACGCGCCTCCATCAGTCCGCCGGTGGGTGCCAGCTGCGGAATGCACGAAGGGTTATCCTTCGCCATTCCGCAGTGTGCACGTACCCCAAATCTGTAAGTGTACCCTGAGGTATTCTCACAGAGTTTGTAGAATTTCACACCATACCGTGATCTCTTATTGGGACGGTACTGGCGGGAAAAGACGTGTCTGGGGGGCAGCGTACGCTACGCTACCCCCAGACACGTCACTGGATGATGAGGATGATGAGGATGAATGGAGGAAAGAAGGATCCCCCCATTCATCCTCACTGGCTGTTTCGGTGTCGGAGGCAATAATAACGTATCCCTCTGACGCTGAAAACACCCTGGGGGCCATCTTTATACGGGGATTGGTATATGGGGTATGTAGTGGTGTAGTGTCAAACTTTATTCAATGTAGTGTGGTGTAATGTAGTGTTTTTTACGTGTTTTTTTTACAGTAAGTATAAAAAAAAACCTACGCCAACAAAGGAGTTGCTGATAAATGCCGCACTTATGTCCGGCACTTATAAGCAGACTGTGGCAGTAGAATATAGAAAAAAAAACACCCTACGCCAAAAAGGAGGAGTTGCTGATTAGCAGCGCACTTTCGTGCGGATGCTGATCAACACTCAGCGGCGATAGGGTGCGAAAATAGAAGAAAAAAAATTTGGAAAAAAAAAAAAACCCTTTTTCTATATTCTGAAATATCCCTGTAGCTGCTGATAAGTGTATTACACATATCAGCCGCTAGGGGGCAGCAGAGCGCAAAATCCGGAAAATGACGAGGCTGGAGCCGAAAATAGCCGAAAGAAGACGACGGGGACCGCCGGAAAGACCCGAAGACCGAACGGAATGACGGAGGACGCCCGCGAACCCGGAAGACGCCGATCAGGAGCCCGGGACAGGTGAGTAATGTACAAATACCTGCTCTGGACCCCTCCGCTACCTAGCTGAGGGGTCCAGGGCAGGTATTTATTATTTTGCTGGACTCTGATCACCGTGCCACCGGCCCGATCGCCGTGAACGGCCGGCCGTTCACGGCGATCGGGCCGGTGGCACGGCGATCACCATTACTTTTTACAGTAATGGCGGTCGGTGCCGTCCTCGGACAGCACCGACCGCCATTTTTTTCCGGGTCATCGGGTCACCGATGACCCGGAAGGTTCCGATCGCCGCTATTGGCTGATCTGAATTGATCAGCCTATAGCGGCGATCGTAAGCACGGGGGGTGTTAACCACCCCCCGTGCCGTGAAGCTATGATGGCCTGCTATGATTTATAGCAGGCCATCTTCCCGACCGCTGTGTGTGAACACGCAGCGATCGGGGAAACATCGGGCGTAAATTTACGCCCTGATGCGCCAAGTACCAGGGCGCGAGGGCGTAAGTTTTACGCCCGATGTCGTTAAGGGGGGGTTAATAGTGATCATACATTTGTAATACACTGAGCTCACAAACCTACAATCTACTGTTGGGTCGATTTCACATAGATACAGTCATATGAGACAATAGTGAGTGGCAGCTCTGGAGTATAATACAGGATGTAACTGTGATCAATGTTGCATTTTTGGTAATATTTTTTAAATTTTAATGTAATAAATGCACAATGTGAACAGAAAGCGATAGTTTTGGTGGCTGGAGGACAGTGATTCCGGCAGAGTCTGAGAGGTGAGACCTGATTTCAGCACCAGCTCTCCGGACAGCTCCAAGTGCTGAATCCCTATAGAGAAGCAAGTAGCAGAGATTTATAACTACAGGCTCATCGGGAGGTACTACAAGGCTCAGCATACCTTCTGCCAGGAAATATCAGGTCGCTCCTGGTCCTAAAAGCTTTATCCCATAGTGAATCCTGGTGCCATCTATACCCCAGAAAGGGATGAGCACACACCCGGCTGTGCACATAATGGAGAACCTGACCATCAGACCAGTCACCTTCTTCTATTGCTCCATGTTCAGTTCTCCATTACAGACACTACTGGGGGTGACAGGGCTACTGGGGTATGACTGGTCTGCAGGGCCCCATACATCTCATGTGTGATCTGACTCTTTCCACCATAGCCAGCAGGAATAATTTTTATAATACGGGATGTAACTCAGGATCAGTACAGGATCAGTAATGTAATTTATGTACACAGTGACCCCACCAGCAGAATAGGGAGTGCAGCTCTGGGGTATGATACAGGATGTAACTCCGGATCAGTACAGGATCAGTAATGTAATTTATGGTACACAGTGACCCCACCAGCAGAATAGGAGTGCAGCTCTGGGGTATGATACAGGATGCAATCAAGATGAGTATAGGATCATTTATGTAATGTATGTACACAGCATAGGACTGCCCGGTATGAGGCCACCGTAACGTGGTGGGGTAGTTTACACCATTTTCAAGTGGTAACCAAGAGCCTCATTATTTTTGTGGATGTTTTTTTTGGCAGTTGGGGGGGGGGCTGCTTTTAACTATTTCATGTTTGTAGTGGGTCTGTATCTTGCATTGCGGTGAGCTGTTGCATTTTCTGTGTTTTTGTGTGTTATATACACAGTGACCCATCAGCAGAATAGTGACTGCAGCTCTGGGGATATAACTCGGGATCAGTACAGGATAAGTAATGTAATGTAAGTACACAGTTACCTCACAGCAAAATAGTGAGTGCAACTCTGCAGTATAAAGCCTGTTCATACCCTGGAAAGACCGGCCGTTCCGTGACCCGGGCCAGTCTCTGAAAAGATCTTTGGCGCTGCAGCGTTCTGATGCGGCGCAACCATGCGTGCCCGCATCAGAACTCCCCACAGTACATAATGAAGCTTGCGCCGGGGCCGCTCACTTCATTGTGTGAACTGATATGTTTCCTACGGCTGCTACTCACTGAATAGTGGCCACAGAAAACTGACATGTCAGTTCTTTGCAGCGCCGCGAGAGATCCCAGCCGGATCGTATACTATGGTGTATATGCTCCGGCCGAGATCCCATAGAGAAAAGGCACGTATGTTTCCGTACAAATACGCCGTTTTTGCCGATTTCATCAACTGCCGTACTTTTACAGAAACATACGTTGTGTGAACATAGCCTAATACAGGATGTTACTCAGGATCAGTAATGTAACATATGTACTGTACCACAGTGACCCCACCAGCAGAATAGTGAGTGCAGCTCTGGAATATAATACACCTTTGTTCGTAGGCTGAGCTAGTATTGCAGTTTATCCCATTTGACACTACAGATGACATGTAAGTTCTCTCTTCTGCGTTGGAGCACACAAGTCTCTGTTATGGGTGAATGTGGGTCAGCACTGTGGCCGCTCTCAGCCTCAAAGGCCCTTTTACACAGAAAGATTATCTGACAGATTATCTGCCGCCAAGATTTGAAGCTAAAGCCGGACTGGATTTGAAAAGAGGAGAAATCTCAGGCTTTCCTGTATGACCTGATCTCTGTTTTAAGTCTGTTCCTAGTTTTGGCTTCAAATCTTTGGCAGATAATCTGTCAGATAATCTTTCTGTGTAAAAGGGCCCTTAGCCCTATTACACGGGACGATTATCGTGCGAAAAAATCGTTAAAATCGTTCGAATTTAAACATAATCGTTCTGTGTATTGCAGGCAACAATTGAAAATCGTTCGTATGTCGTTGATCATTGATTTAGATCTGAACCTAAAATTTCGTTAATTGTTCGCTAATCGTTCTCGCTGTAATTCCACATTCATTCGCTCAAGTCCGCATTTTTTTCAATAATCGTTCAGTGTAATTGCACATTGTTCTTGTTTTTCTGGGATAAATGAATAAACAATCATAGTTACGATCACAATAACGATCATATTAACAATTGTATCTAACAATTATCGTTCTGTGTATTAACCCCTTAACGACACAAGGCATATATTTAAGCCTTTGTGGTCGTTAAGGGAGTTCACGCGGGGCGCACGGCGACCCCGCTCTTAACACGCCGCGGTCCCGGGTGGCCGCCTGTAGACCAGGACCACGGCTATAGCGGGCACGCTCCGATCGCCATGCCCGCTGCAAAGTTGACAGCTGCATCTGATTAGTAGTTGCAGCCGATCCTGTTGTCTAGTGGGTGGATCCACACGTCTGTACCTGCGCGGGTGTTAGCGACGTAATGGCGCTGATCCCGGCTCGGGCACTCGATTGCTTCCAGCTGCAGCAGCCGAAAGCAATCCAGTGCCTATCTCAATGAATCTATGCTGTATAACTATACAGTGTAGATCTCAATGAAGATCAGTGTACTTATACTAGAAGTAACCCTAACACCAGGGGGCTTCTAGTATAAGTGTAAAAAAAAAAAAAAAATGTTGTTGTTAATAAAAAGCCCTCTCCCCTAATAAAGTTTGAATCACCCCCCTTTTCCCATGTTATAAATAAAAATAAATAAATAAACTTGTTTGTTATCGCAGCATGCGTAATCTCCCTGAACTATTCATTTATCATATTCCTGATCTCACATGAAACGGCGTAAGCGCAAAAAAATCCCAAAGTGCAAAAAGTTTTCGCTACCAAACAAAAAATGTAATAAAAAGCGATCAACAGTCGCATATTGCGCAATCAAGGTATCGATAGAAAGAAACATTTTGGCGCAAAAAATGACACCTCACACAGCCCCATAGACCAAAGGATAAAAGCGCTATAAGCCTGGAATAGAGCGATTTTAAGGAACATATATTTGTTAACAATGGTTTGAATTTTTTTACAAGCCATCGATAATATAAAAGTTTATACATGTTATATATCGTTGTAATCGTAAAACTTGATAATGTATATATAACAAGTCAGTTTTACCCCAGGGTGAACGGCGTAAAAACAATACCCCCCGAATAAAACAAAATGCGTTGTTTTTTTTTCAATTTCACCACACATTTACTTTTTTTCTGCTTTTGCAGTGTACTTTTGAAAAAAGTCAGCCTATCATTGCAAAGTTCAATTAGTGGCGCAAAAATATGGGTTCATGTGGTTTCTAGGTGAAAAATTGCAAGTGCTATGGCTTTTCAGGAGGAAAAAACGAAAACGCAAAAATTAAAATTGGCTCTGTCCTAAGGGGTTAATAGCTCTATCCTACCTGAGTAAAATCCAACATGGCTCATGTCAGCATAACATTTAGCCAACTCTCTTCATACTCCTGAGAATGTATCATGCTGTATAGGTTTTAGGCTGCTACATCGCCCGCATGTGCTGTTACTATTAATATCTTCAGCCGTTTATATAGGTCAGTACATGTGAGGTATATAGAGCATCTATAGACTGCTGTGATTTTGTATTTCACGATTTCATCGTTGCATATGCTATGATGAACTGATGAAGTTCAGGGCCCACGAGAAGGGACTTTGCTGACCCCACTGCCAAAAGATCCTCCTACGTTAAAGTGGATGACGTACGTGGGAAAACTACTGACAACCATTGTTACCGGTTATTGTATATAGAGGTAGCCAGGAACCTATTCTGTGATGTTAGGGCCCATCAGCTGGTTGTTTATGAAGCCCCCCTACCCAGAAAAGAGCAGCACAGCTGGGGCCATGTATATGTAATAATATAGGGGAATATGAAGTGTCTTATAATATGTCATCTAGGACAGGCGCGTTATGAGTGTTCTGCTCTTGGGCGCTTTTTTTTTTGTTGTTTTTTCCTTTTGTTTTTCATATATTGATATCCAGATGATTAATGTTGGATTTGGTGGACTACATTGATGACCAGCGTTTTTTTTTTTTTTGTTTGTTTGTTTTTAATAAATGGTGAAGAAGGAACTGAGGGTGTTTTTTAATCAAAGACTTTTCTCTATTGCATTGTGTTTTATTGTTATGCTTAGTAGTGGAAGCTTTCTGATAGATGGCATCCATTGCTAAGTCGGTCGGGCCAGGTTTAGCCGGTAAAATGGCTAACACTAAACCCTCCCCCCCATTATTACCCAAATACCCAATGCATTGGGGTACTGGGAAGAGCCGGTACCAGTAGTCCCAGAGCGTCAAATTTGGGGCTCCTGGACTGGGTGGTAGCAGGCCCATTTTGACACTGTGGGATTAGTGGTACCTCGCTGTCCCCAGTGGGTATAGGGGTAATATTGGGTGGGAGTAGTGTTAGCCATTTTATCCGATGACACTAGGCAACTGACTTAGACCGGATGCCCTCTATCAGACAGCTTCCACTACTAAGCCTGAAAATAAAATAAAAAAAAAATAGCACAATACAATAGAGAAACATCATTAATTTTCAACAAGAACACCCCCACCCCATTGTTGGACCGTTTTCTTTTTCAAAAAAACAATACTGGTCCTAGCCAAAGTCCCCTAATCCAAGGCAGTCCTCTGGATACTGATAACTGAAATAAAACACACACAAAAAAAGGCCAGGAGCAAGAACACCCATCATTGTGACAGGTGTTCCGCACATTACCAGTATGCTGCATTTTGGCAGATGCTGCTTAACAAGTATTCCCCACAAGGGTTAAGTTAGGATGCCATAGCATTCACACTTAACCCTTTGTGTGCCGGACTGAACAATGTGGACCCAGGAGATTAATTAGGATGCGCCACATAACCGCCCCAGCTGCCCGGCTAATACCTTCCACCTGCCCACGTAACCCACCGCTGCCACGCTATAATTAACCTCCCACATAACCCCAGCTGCCCGGCTAATACATTACCTGCCCACGTAAACCCCCGCTCCGCGGCTAATACATTACCTGCCCACATAACCCCCGCTGCCCGCTAATACTTACCTGCCACGTACCCCCCGCTGCCCGGCTAATACATTACCTGCCCATAACCCCCAGCTGCCGCTAATACTACCTGCCCACTTAACCCACATCGCTGCCCGTCTAATACATTCCTGCCACGTACCCCCCCATAGCTGCCCGCTAATAACATTACCGACCCGTACCCCCCGCTGCCCGGCTAATACATTACCTGCTCACCACTGTCCG